>NC_039270.1:11179762-11443326 GCF_003368295.1 Carassius auratus | reverse complement strand
AGTGACTAGATTATGAGATTCCATCTCTGAGGGATTACTGGACCAACATCTCTCCTATTTGACAAGGAGTGAGTAAAAGATCAGTCTCCCTAACCTCTTTAATAGTAACATTGTTAAAAGCATAAACATGCAATGGCTTGGCATTTGCCTGGTTATCACAGTTATGTATAAAAGGCATACAACTACATACATCACACATTGAATATCACAAGATTATAAGAGTTGATCTTCAGCTTAGATACCGTATGTATCAATCTCCCATTATCTTGACATCTTTGAATTTAATTTGCTTAGCTGTGGCTTTGACTAGTGACCTCAATATAGGAAGTATACAGTATAAAAAATTGTAAATATCCTGTCAGTAATGCAATTCCTAAAAACATTCACAATTTAGTTATAAACTATGCTCCCATGCTCCTAACTGTAAAATCGAACCAGTCTTACATTTGATTATCTTTTCCTTTTGTTATCTTCTAAGCCTTTTCAATTTGATCATTACTTCATTAAATGCTCCCTTCTATAAATACAGCATTGTCCCCCAAACATAACACATACTTTTCCTTCTTCAATTCTCAAATCTCTAGCTTTTCTATTTTTTATCCTTTCATTCTATTTGTTGCATCCAATTGCTCTATTCTCCCTTAAATCTTCCTACATCCATATTTCCCTTCTCATAACCTTCAAATTCTTCATCTACCATTACTTGACATTCTTTTTCCACTTTTTCTTTTCTATTTGTTGGCTCATATCTGCACCCAAGTATTTTGATCTCAGTAGCAGTCCCATCATTCTCTCATTCCATCTTCACCAGGGAGACTCTTTGCGAGTCGTTGCAAAGGTCTTTCCATCGTTGGCAAGGGTGGGTCGTTACTAGCACGCCCTTCATCCCTCACTTCATGCTGTGTGGAGTTGTTGAAGCTGGTTGGCGTATTTTAAGGTTTAGAGATGTGAACTCAGGTGTCACTCTGTAACCGTTTTGCTGATTAATGCAAGGCTCTCTTGTGATCATATCTGCGCCCTCACTGGTTCTCTTTGATGGGGCGAAGCATTCCTTGGCCTTACTAGAACTGCTGTCACCTGTAAATGAAAAACTTCAGAGTTTTTTTGTTAGTGTTATCAAGCATGCTAATTTGTTCATCTTGCTAGTCGTCCTTCTTGGTGTGACCTGTGGAAATGTAATGTGGGTTGAGGGCTGTCTTGGCCCCTTTTTGAGATTTCTCAATTCCAGTGCTGTCTTTACTATTTTTTAATTCCTTTCAATTTTATTCTCAGCAATTTGCTTATTCAGTTATCTCTTTGTTGTGTAAACTGAGTTCCACTATATTAATGGATAATTTATCTAGGCCTATGTTGCTCACTAGCATAGGACTTTTGCCCTGGAAAACACTCAACCCACTGTATTTATTTTAACAGTCAGAAAGACAATATTTCATCCTTTTGACACAATCTGCTCAATCATGATATGCTGAAAAGAAAGTTAAATGTGGGGTGGACAGAGCAAGCTTGCTTTGCTCTGCCTTCCCATGTTATACGCTGCGCATATGTGGCACTGTTTTTCTTTCTGCCACAACAAAGACCTTGGTACTGACCAGGAAACTTAACCAAATTCATCCATGGTCATTATTTTACTGGGCATAAGTTTGCCCTGTGGGCCCACATTCATATTTGTATACAGCTGTTTGGGCAAATTGATTGAATTGCCTCAGTGTCTCGTCAGACACTCTCTTTCATGCCATACAACACCATCATTCATACTTTTTCACACACTTTCACTCCCCCTTTATTTGCCAAAAACTTTTCTTTCCTTCCTTCCTTTTTTTCAAAATCTCCTAGATGAATTTGTTTAGAATATTAGGCCTAGGCATTGGGCATTTGAGAGAGCCAGTTATCATTTCTCAAATGTCATGTGTTTGTCTAATTTAAAGTTTAGTCAAATACTTTTTTGTTATTGCTCATGAGCAACTCTGAGAAGAGGATTGGAGATCTCTGTAAATCTAGGATCCATAACCATCAACATTTCCATATTGTTATCCCCAGTGATGACAGTATATGTGATTTCATGATTTTGGATCTTTGTAATAATCTTTTATTAATTATTATTTTATTCAGTTTTACCTTAGAAAATGACATAATGGAGTGACCAATATTTCTATTTTTTCAACCATATATATTTTTCCCATTGTGCATTTAGATACCCTTTTTTATTTATTTATTTATTCTCTTCTTTCCCAAAGCACTCAGCATTGTTGTCGAGTATTCAGTTGTGCTTTTCCCCTAGTTGTTTAATGAAACAGTCTTACTATTCAAAATCCAGCTCCATGTTTATCTGATTTGTGAGTCAAGTACTCACTTCTGTCTGTCAAAATAATTTTTTCTTTAAGACATAAGGCTGGTCTGGTACCTATTGAAAAGCAGATTGAGAGAGTTAGTTAAAACACAGAATTTAAAGAAATGCTGTGAGACCAGTGAATAATCAAGATTAAAACATAATAAATAAGATAATGAAATAAAATAATTAACATTTGAAGCAGTCTCTATAGTGTTCATTGAATATGCAGGACCTGTGCACTGAAGGGATGGAAGTCCTTCTGGTTAGATCATCAGCCTGGGCTGTTGTACTGGGTCGTCAGGCTGTGATGTCACTCAAAGACCTGATGTTGTGGTGTACGGTCTCCGTTGTTTCTCTGAATCTTCTCAGTCTGGCTTCTGGTTGCTTTCTGCCAGAGTTTTGCATTTCATAATGTTCTCTTCACCCTCAGAAAAAGTCTCAAATGAAAGATTCACCTTTTCCTGCTTTAATTTCATTCTTTCTCAATGCTGAAGTGTGTTCTTCTCTTTCAGGAGGGGAGGGGAACATCCATCAGCCCCTCCCTTTCCTTCTCTCTGCAGCTGTGTTTGCTGCTTTGCCATTTCTCCAGTTCATTGCTTTCCTTTGTCAAGGCACTGTTCCAGAAGTCATCTGAAAGCTTAACACTCAGAGATTGCATAAATTCAAATGTACCTATGTAACTTCTGACCAAATTGTTTCTGAGCAGTCAGCTCTTTTTCTAATTTTCACTTTTCAACCTCTTCTTTCAGTGGTCCCTTAATAAAAACAAAATCATCTGGTTGAAAACAGCAGTTCTCTTATTCTTTGTTAGTAAAGCAAGTTCTTCATTGCAGGAAAATAGCAAGCATTTTTTCTTCTTTGCAAAATGCAGAAATCAGCTACCTTTATTTTCTAAGTATACTGCAATAAAACAAAATAAACCTTCCTTTTATAACAGCATGACATGTGTATGGTAAAATAAAGACTTCAATTATAATTGTTCTTCTATATTTGCATACATGATTCAGAATAATCTGGTATTGATGAATTAATGTTTCCTAACCAACATAAAATAATTCCTATTATTGTAAATAAAATAATTAAATTAAATTCTTTAAGCATCTAGTTCCCTTCCTATTATAAAATGCCTATGGCTTTTAAATCAAAATGTTTATTAACTTGGTCACCCAATCTTGCTTTCATTCCACATGGCACAAGTTATGTATTTTATTTTTTACATTTACACAAGCCCAATCTCTGAAACTCTGTAATGGATTAACTTTCATACTGTGTCCCAGGGATAACAAGATACAAATTTTAGATGTCTTCACTGGTTAGATATAAAGTTTTAAGCACATTCATCTTTTAAATTCATCTATTAAGACTAGTTATTAAATAATAAATGCGTATCTTATTTTAATTAATTTATTATTATTTCTATATTCCACCATATCTGCCATCTCTATATTAGTCCATTTCTTGGAACATTTGTATTTATTTTCTCTAAAACAACCTTTATACAGTTAACTTTATTGTTTTAGGGCTCCTACACTTATCCTTTCTGGGTTGCCTCTGTGTTTTCACAGCTGGCTTCTCTTCCTCATTCATCTTTATCTGCCCTTCTAACTCTAGTTCTCCCCCACAGTTCCCTTGAGTATTGGGAGATCTCCTTCTACGGCAAATAGGGGGAGGCTCTGAAAATAACTTTTCTTTTCTCATGTTATCTTTCTCTGCCCCCTTCAGGACTTTCCTAGCCTGTTTTATACTCTTCAACCTATCCTCACCTTCTTTTTAAACAGAGCAATTACTTCTTTCTCTTTTCATACTGATGCTTTTAGTTTTATAGTTTTTTATCAGAGTTTCCATTTCCTCACACAATGCTACATCAAATGTCCCTTCCTTTGGCCATGTTGTCGTCATATTTTTTGTTCTCTTCTGCCATTTTTTTTTTTAGATTTTGTTTATTTGCTCTTTACACAGTGGATATTTTAATCCAATTATTTCCACTGGTGTGGCTGCCATATCTTTATTTATATTATTACCACCAAAAATCAACTTTTTAGTTTTATAGTCACTTGGTTACAATCTCTTCTTTTCCTTTCACTTAATTTAACAATTTTTACCCATTTCACCCTACTTTTTATTCTTTACTATGTGTCATACACTGAAAAAAATGATTATGGCCCCAATTAAATAAATCGTAATTCAATTTTGCTAGTTTAATCCATTTAAATTTAGTTTTTGATTTTAATTAATAATTATTAGTTGGTTTTAAACGAATTATGATTATGATGGTATGATTCATTGAATTTACTAAAAAAATTATGATAAGTGGTTGCAATCAATTTATTTTAGCTATATTTAATTAAATGTTTTAGTAAATTCAATGAATAATTTTTTTTTCAGTGTATTTCCCATCATGCACTGGGGCATGAATAATTAAAAATGTTAAATTTTTCACAGTTTTTGAGTTGTATTTACACAGTTGTATGGTTGCTTTTGATGTTACTTTTAGTGACATTCATTTTTGTGACACCTGAAGTTCATTTTCTACTCAAAATGACCCATTTATACTCAAACACTATTCACTGATTGTTACCATCATTGTGTGTGGTGTACCATGTATTGAGGTCTCTGAGAAATGGTGAATACTGAGTAACATACAGGCACTCTTGTTTGGGAGAGCAACAATCTCTTAGCAAAATAAAGTTAGAGTTAAAAATATTGGGTTTGCTTTATTTGTCTGAATATTAATGAAAGATACAATAGACAAAAAAAAATATTGGATTAAAATTAATTTTAATATGTAGAAAGTAAACGATTAAATTGATCTGGTTGCACAATTAATTTGAGTATATTCTACTCAAAATAGTTTAGCTAAAATTATGAATATAATTAATCTGAAACTACTGAAAGAGATTAATAAACGTATAAAATATAAGTACAACCAATTTATAAAATTTAAGTAAACTCAACTTATAAAATATAAGTTCACTCAACTTAAAAAAATATATCTGGATTTAGATAAATTTATTTTGTGCAACCCCTTGACGTAATAAAATTAAGTAAATTCAACATAACATTTTTTTCAGTGGACCTTTTTGAATTTAGTTTTTTATTTTGTCTCATGCATTCATATTTTATTTATTTATATTATTTTTTGACTGTCTATTTTATTTACTCTATTTTATTATCACTTTTGTAATACAACTTTAATGTGGAAACTTCCTCCCTTGCTCTCACTCCCACTGCGCTGGGCTCACAAAATTTTCTCCCCTTTCACACAGACATCCAAAATGCAAAAATCTATTATAGATCTTGGTTCAAACATTATTGATACTATTTTCCTAACCTCATTCACACTTTCTGCACTCTTTATTGAGCCAGAGTGCTTATTCTTGCATACTTTTCCCTTTATCTAAGGGATAATCAGTCATTAATTGTCCTTTTATTATCAAGGCTCATCGTACATTCATCCCTCTCAAGTGGATACCAGCTGCGTCCAACTCCACCCAGCCACCCTGAAGTGACGGTCCAAGAATGGTGTGCAACTTTTACCCACCCAACACGGAATTTATTTGTTCACACATTCATTCGTCCGGACACAGATACATCCACACAACAAAACACAGCTCTACCTAGAGCTCGCTCTTCCTAGAGCGTCCTTAAGGGCCCACCTATTTTGACCTTCGAGAATTTTCACTTATACTTTCTCAAAGCGGTATCCGTGAGACTTTTCCTCGCAATTCCTTAACTAATCTGCTTATCCGTTTATCACTGTCCTTACCTGGCACAGCTATCCAATAAACACAGACCATTGCATACAATGTCTTTATGCCTACACCATATTTGTCTTAAATCAAGATTGCCTTCCAAGGCTTTCCTATTAATAAACCAAATATGTGCATGCAGTTATTTCTTCTGGAGTAAAACCCCTTTTTCAATTTAGATATCCTATTATTTTTCTAAATTTGGAAGAGCAGATTTTAAGTGTCCTTACCACTCAGAACTGACCAGTCAACAACACACACTAATTATATAAGCAAAAATGCTTCCCTTACTCTATGGTTGCCACCACTGTGTGTGTGTTGCTCATCAGTCAGCTCAAAAGCAGTCGTCCACTCTGCTCCTTTCCAGTCCCATCTGGGGTGCCAAATCTGTGGTGTATTTTGCCGGTTCTCCAAAGAATCGAACTCCATCAGGGATTTTTCTCTCAGAAGAAACGACACAAAGACGAGAGTTCCTTGCAAGGAGATCTCCCGAATGCTATTTGGTTTCTCATTATATACCCTATTCAGGGCGTTTCCAAATAGTCAGTCTTTTCCTTATGCTTGCAATTTTGATTCCTCGCTAGGGAGGAGAGGCCCCTACTTGTTTTGGTATGAAGAAAGGCCCTTTCTGTATGTCTGACCACATGTTTCTCATCAGTTCTGTACATTCCAGCACGTAAGCATATTCCTTTCTATCCATTACCTATAGGATTATAATGGAAAAACAACTAGCAACAGAAATGGCTAGCTTCACATTGATTATATACTTGATTAATAAAAACCTTACTAATAAAAATCTTCCACAGAAACAGGGGAGCCAGTGAGCTCATTTCAAACCAAGCCCTCGCCTGCGCATGGTCATTCCCCACATCATCGCGCTCGATCTTCTCACCTCTGCTCGCGCAAACAATTTCATTTTTGTCAGTCGTGGGGCTGGGCTTTTAGTTTTTATCTCAAATGTCATTGGTTATTCCCCTTTTCCTGAAGTCAGTATTGGATGCCTGTTAGAAGATGATTAATAATTCACTTGTCTTGACACATGACTTCATCAGTAGACCAGATGTGAGTTATCATTTCATTGTTTTATTTATTTTTGTGTTTATTTAATGTCGTTTAATGCATTGTTCATAGAGTAGATCTTTTCTAGATACTTGATTGACTGGAAGTCTTCTGATTGATAGTGATTGCAGTCTTGTGATAAGAGATACACAGATGAACCCTTTTTACAGACTGTAATGATGCACAAACACACATATATAAAGCTAAAGGAATGACAGTGAAGTGTATTTGAAGGTTAGTTTACTCTGTGTTCCTATGAAACCCAAGTTTCATGAGGTTTGTATTTGATTTAGTGTTACTAGTCATCTACTATCAAGATCAGTCCACTATGATGTTTATGAAAATCGATTCCTGTTTATTGAAAAAAAAAACTTGTAAAACATTCAATCCCAATGTATTTACTTATGTTCTTTTAGTTGCATTATTTTTTTTCCCTTAGTAATTGCAGGTCGTGTACATGAATGCAGCAAATAACGACCCGGCCTCGACATCATACCAATTATTCTCAGAAGCAGTCCAGAAATTTGCCATACTGTCAAGGCAAGTACAGTAAAGAAAAAAAAAATGAATTAGAATTTTCTTTAAATCAGGGTCAAGGGAGACCAAGGACAGGAGGATGTACAGATCGCCAGGTTCATGTTTTCTGCAAGAGGCACAACATAGTTTCATATCTAGTAAAAGTGTCCATAATCAAAGGTAAATAGATATGAGGTACGGTGACCCTGTTTTACTTACCCTTTCAGCACACTGCTGTTTATGTGTTAATCTAAGTGGATTTTTAATTATGTATTTAACTGGTTAATCTTCAGGAGATCAAAGAGCCATATCTAGACTGGGTCATAGCTGTGATTTTTTTTTCATTTTTAATTTTATTTTTTTACCCCATATTTGTAGAAAAAAAACCTGACAAAGCAAATCCAGTTCTTTGACAGGAAAATTAGCACCAGTTGAATTCAGCAGGTGTTTGAGTGTCCTCAACCCATCCAAACTCATAGAGAATTAACATTCTTGAACAACTGCTCTGAAATCTAGCTTCTAGCTACTAGCTTCTCTAATCTTGTATTCTATTTTTTTATATTTATTATAGAACAAAATGCAAAAAGGCCTCTAACACTAGCTTGTTCTTGTTTTCTTTTTATTATAATATATATATATATATATATATATATATATATATATATATATATATATATATATATATATAAACTTGCTATGTGCACTGCGTCAACCTAACTGTGACTTGTTATACCACTTATGTATTATTGCTCTTTTGTTGATTTTAATTTCTTCCATTGCCACTTTGCATAAGTGTCTGCTAAATTACTAAATGTAAATATACATCTTCACAGGCATCATGAGAAGCTGCTATGTCAAAATCTAAATTTAGCTCTTCAATATCTTAATGATTTAGCAGTTAAATACTTAAAAATTCACTTGGACATATGCATGAACAGCAGTGTGAAGGAAAGCAGGGTCTCCATACCTCATATCTCTCAGGCTTCTGCAAATGTGCCCAAGTCTGCCTCGATGCTTGAGAGCAAAGTTTACTGTACACTAAACAGGTCCTCAATAAGTCAGCATGTCTGAGTCCTTGATTCTGACATTACACCAAATGCAGTCAATCCTATTAGAAACAGGTTTAAAAACAGATCAGTTATTTATTAATAATTGTAAGATATTTTGTAACATAAAAGTGACATTACAAGCTACCTACAGATAACTAAAGTTACAAAATTTAGGACTAAATAATTTCAGACAACTGTACTTTACCTTTGATTATGGACACTTTTACCAGATATGAAACTATGTTGGTCTGTGCCTCTTGAAGAAAACATGAACCTGGCGATCTGTACATCCTCCAGTCCTTGGTCTCCCTTGACCCTGGTTTAAAGAAAATGTAAATGCTTTTTTTCTTTACTGTACTTGCCTTGACAGTATGCCAAATTTCTGCAATTAGAAGAATTCCAGTTAATCAATTATCTAGAAAAGATCTACTCTATAAACAATGCATTAAATTACATTAAATACAAAAATAAATTAAACAAGCAAATGAAATGATAACTCATATGTATCTGGTCCACTGATGAAGTCATGTGTCAAGTCAAGAGAATTATTAATCATTTTCTAACAGGCGTCCAATACTGACTTTCAGGAAAAGGGGAATAACCAATGACATTTGAGATAACAACTAAAACAGCAAGCCCCGCCCCATGACTGACAAAAATAAAATTGTTTGCGCGAGCAGAGGTGAGTAGATCGAGCGCGAGGATGTGGGGAATGACCATGCACTCGCGAGGGCTTTTATTGCGCGTGAGGGCTTGTATTGCGCGCAGAGTACGTGTGACGCGCGTGCAAGAGTTTGAAATGAGCTTGCGGGCTCCCGTTTCCTAGCGTCTGATTTAGTTTTCCTCTCGCGGAAGCGATTTAGCATGCACGCCAGCATCAGTTGTGTGCTCGGATAATATTGTCATTGATTTGACGCCATATGCATGCTCCTCTTTTACCTCACCACCACCGACACACACATTTCAGTGCGAGTAGTAACTTTTTAGGTATTTTATTATCTAAAATCAATATTTTTATTCATAAATATGCCCTCAATGGTGTACAAATACCTATGCCAATGTTTAAACTAATCCTTGTAAATTAAGAATTTATTATCTTTATATACATGGGACGGGTAGGTCAACGGAGGCTTCCATGTAGTTCCGCCATCTTGCAAAACTATAATAGCAGAGAGGGACAAAAAGTACTAAGCCAACGCGTTTCCACAGTTCGTTTTCGGTCAGAGCCAGAAACATAGGTGCAGAGCAGTGAGAGGTGCTTGAAACTGCACCGGCAAGTTTAAAAGTCTGAATTGCATTCTTATTATGGACCATACATATGCCGCGCCACAGGAGAAGAAAACATAGTCGCCAAAACAGTCAAAAATAGAACGTAAAAGGAAACGTGACCGTAGATTACAGAAAACAAGAGTTAATGTCGGGGAAGCTTTTTTAGATGGAAAGAGCTAATGCTTGATAAAGATTTCAAAAGAGACGCTGAAGTGGCCAGTTTTCTTCTCGACAGGTAAGTCAGTGTTACAGTCTATATTATAATATTTTTTTTTATATGTAACAATGCATATAATTCAGAAAATATAACGAATAAATTAGACATAACTACTAATTACAATATTTCATGTTTTCCACAGTCAGTAATTCATAACATTCGTTTGTTAGTTGTCATGTTGCAGTTTGTTTGAAATAACACACCTGTTCACCTGAAGGAAAACTCGACGAAGTGCTATTAGAAGACATCCTGTCAAAGCTTTTTGGTACATATCGCCTACTGTAGATGCAACGCGCATTTGAAAAAGCGAGGCGCTGGAGAGCAAAATTAGTTTGAATGCAAAATACAATTTCACCACTAGATGGGAATAATTCCTACTTAGTGTCCCTTTAAATATCGATGACTTGATTATATTCTCTTTTATATCAATGATGCTGAGTCATCAAAAATCGTGTCCAAAAAATATTATTGTGTACAAGTTTACTTTTGTCACACATGTAGTCTGTGCTGCTAGCGATTATAACGTTTACCCATGTTTTATACAGGCGTTAGTGGTGGAAACTATGATTCTTTCAAGAGATTCATTCATTTTCAGTTCGTTCACCAAAATGATTCATTCAGAATCGTTCACTCATTCGTTCAGTGATAATTTTTTCGTATTACACAAAATATGCCAGCAGGTGGCAAAAAAGAGTGTTATGTCTTAAGTCAACGAACGTATTCACTAGTTACAAAAACTGATCTAGCTTTATAAAAATGTGTGCATAATCGAATTCCTTATATAAAGTCTAATTAAGTTGTTCAGATGAATAAAGTACGAGGTTTTCTTGCCTAATTAGCATTTTAATTGTTTGGTCAGACAGTTTGTATATTACATATTCACATTCATAAATCGGCGATTAAACGTGTAGTACAGTATGCTAAATATCTAAACAAGTGTATGTGCACAGTACCTATAACTGCGCTTTGCATTTTGCGAGATTGACATTCTAAATGGCAGACTAACCCAGTTTACTCTCATTCATTTCGTTCACAAACGAGATAAGCTATACCAGTTTATTTCATTCACAAATGACGTATCCGTTCATTCAACTCATTCATGAACGACATGTGTGCCAGTTCAGTCATTTCATTCTCAAACAAGATGTAATAAATCATAAACTCGTTCACAAATGACATGGGTATCAGTTCAAGTCAGTCATTTCATTCACGTCGATAAGATCTCTAGATCTAGTTCAGACTCATATGAATCAAACTAGTTAATTGAAGTGCGTATTCGTTCACTACATTCAACAAATCACATGCTCTGTCAAATCTCATAATAGAAGGCTATTGGCTCGAGGTTGAGTAACACTTTGACAGGATGAAACAGTTCCCTCTCGAGGCGGGAACGAGACATTACGTCAGCTAAGACGTATATGGGAACTCTTCCCTTCTCCACTTTCACTTAAATCTTATTGGCTAACACCAGCTGGGGACAGCTGGTCAATTGACACGAAGCATGCAAATACTGGCGGGTCAGCGGGCAGTATAAAATGCATGGGCGCGAAAATTACGTCAGAATCTCTTTCTTCACGCTAGAAGTCTTATCTAAGTCATCGTGGAAGTTGCAATAGAGGACTACTCACCCTGTTTTTGCAGGCCATGTTCACGCACGAGGATGGGGCAGAAACCCTCCCCCCGTCGAGGAGACCGTTACCGAACCTGTGCCCATCTCCCTCTGCATTTGGTTCGGACCACAGCCTGCCTTCCAAGCCGTGCAGTTCACGGCCCTTAGATGAACAAAGCCTATACTTCTGAGGGAAGACCGCTTCTGTTCTTCATGCCAGGGCAATACTCAAGGTGTTTCAGGCAGATGGCGGCACAGTAGCGCTGACGTCATCAAGGATCTGCGCTCGGCAACTGATCTCGCGCTGATGGCTAATAGCGCTCTGCACAGCCGTTTCATGGGGCACATGGTCGTATCAGCCGTGGTTCGCGGACCTGAGAGAGTTAGTGATGGCTCCCCCATGGCGAATCCCCCTCAGACAGGACCTGCTGTCTCAGGCGAATGACACAATATAGCACCCCAGCCCCGAGCTGTGGAACCTTCATGTGTGGCCGCTGCAGGGACCCTAATGAGCGGGATGCTCTACACGAGTTCTAAACACCCTTACAGAGACGCGAGCACCATCAAACATTCGCTGCTACGCGCAGATGTGGGGAGTTTTCACAAAATGGTGCGAGAACATTTATATTGACCCGGGGACCTGTTCCGTGTCGGATGTTTTGCGCTTTCCACAGCACAGTATGGATAGCGGGAGTTTGAAACCATCCACGCTAAGGTGTATGTGACCGCTATTGCCACTTTCGTTTCCCGGTTGACGGGCAAACGATCGGTAAGCACGCTCTGGTAATCAGTTTTCTCAGGGGAGCGAGGAGATTGTGCACTTCATGGCCGCCTTCCGTGCCGCCATGGGATTTCGCTCTAGCTTTGAGGGCTCTATCTCTTACTACCGTTTGAGCCATTAACCTCGATTGTGGTTAAGGAGCTTCCCTGAAGACTGCCTTGCTTCTTGCTCTCGCCTCGGCGAAGTGCCTTGGAGAACTTCATGAGTTTTGGGTGAATGATATTGCATTGGTTTCGGGTCTGGCGACTGTAATGTCACTCTCCGGACGAGACCGGGTTTCGTTCCGAAGTCACTCAATACACCATTTTGTTTCCCTGCCCGCCTTATCTGTTGAGCCGTCAGCCCCGCGTGACACTGATGCTCAGAGCGCCGGGACCCTGTTAGGGTTTTACGGATGTATATGAATCGCTCGGCCGCCTTTCGTCAGTCAGACCAGCTGTTCGTGTGCTTGGTGGATGTAATAAGGGACGTGCTGTTTCTAAACAGAGACTTTCTCACTGGATCGTGGACGCTATCTAATGCCAGGGGAAGGATTATCCCCTTAATATCAGAGCTCATTCTGCGAGGTCAATATAAATGCTTCCTGATGGGCCTGGTCTAGAGGTATGTCTGTCCAGTATTTATGTTTTGCTGCTGGCTGGTCTAACCCTAACAGGTTTTACAAGCTGGATGTACCCTCTGTAGCATCACATCTACTTTCGGTGAATTATGTTTTATTCATTCTGTTATAACCAGCTATACAGTAGTTACCATGGCTGCTAACTCTGTGTTATGGAATATATATGGTTTATGCAGTAGGCACCGCAAACGCCGTCGACTCTGTTTAACTCTCATGCTTGAGTGCTTATACAGATTTTATACAGTTCCCATATACGTCTTAGCTGACGTAATGTTGAGTTACCGCCTCGAGAGGGAACGTCTCCGGTTACTATCGTAACCTCGGTTCCCTGAGAGGCAGGAACGAGACATTACGTTAGCCGCCGTGGTCGCTGTTTGATCAGCTGTGCTAGCGTTCAGTCGTGATTCTGACGTAATTTTCGCGCCCATGCATTTTATACTGCCCGCTGACCCGCCAGTATTTGCATGCTTCGTGTCAATTGGCCCGCTGTCCCCAGCTGGCGTTAGCCAATAAGATTTCAGTGAAAGTGGAGAAGGGAAGAGTTCCCATATATGTCTTAGCTGACGTAATGTCTCGTTCCCGCCTCTCAGGAAACCGAGGTTACGATAGTAACCGGAGACGTTCACCGAGGTGCTCATGCGCTGCTAATAGCGCTGCGCTGCTGTGAAGGGAGGAACTTCAGTGAACGAGAAATATGAGTCAGTGGATTGCATGAACGATTCGTTCACATAAAAGATTCGTTCAAAAAGAACGATTCGTTCTCGAACGACACATCACTAACAGGCGTTTACCTAGTTTGTTTAATAAAATCTTACACGCACCCATAGTGTACGCATATACAAGTCTTGTACGTTAGATTAGACTAGTGCGGGTTAGTGATGGGAAGCTCGATTCTTTTCCGCGAACCGGTTCTTTCGGACGGTTCGATTCAATAAGCCGGTTGAAAAAAACGGTTCAGCGGTTCTTTTACGCTCGACGTAATGACGTCATTGGCGATGACGTAATTGCGTCACGTCTTTCAAACATTAAAATATATAAAGTCATTAATCATAACTTTAGTCAGTTAAAAACCTCATAATCATGAAAAGTTTACATTAGAATTTTGCAACAACACCCAAATACAGTAACAGCAATAATGTGCATATGAGGATTTAAGTCTCGAAGATATAAAGTAAATAAATTAGGTGTCATCAGCGCAGAAACCACGATCCACTTACTAAACATAATCCATTGCGATGTATTTGTTATTAAATGAACTTACGTTTCGCCAGATTGCCCTTCATCCAAGCCCTCGAAATACCCGCACTCATAACATTAAAACAGAATTAGAATCAATCACCAAAAGTATCACTTCAGTTCAGACATGCTGTGAGTCAGTTGGCTTCACGCTGAATCGCGCATGCGCAGTATCATCAGTTCATCGGTTCTCAATTCGGATGCATCCGACAGAAACGATTCTCGGTTGAGTGTACTGGTGATCCGAAAACCGATGCAACCGGTTCTTGACTCGAGAACGAGAATCACTCTAACCGGCACGTGCTGCAGTTCAGTTTCATCAGCTGCTATACTCGTGTTCATGTTCTGTTTACTACAACTCAATTTGTGAATGTGTCATCATTAACTATAAATACAGTACAGATATCTCATAAAATCATCCCTTATTCCTATTAAACATAAGAGTCGTTAGAGTCTTAATTATGGTCCAACTTCCCTGAAAACCCATTTGGCCTATACATTTTATACAATATACAGATTGGAAACATTCATCTAAAAAAAAAAAAAATCAAAATAAAATATAGTTATTTTATCACACTTTCCGATGTTTAACAAAATACTTTAAAAAAATTACACGCATGCGCAGTATCATCAGTTCATCGGCTCTCAATTTGGACGCGTCCGACAGAAACGATTCTCGGTTGAGTGTACTGGTGATCCGAAAACCGAAGCAACCGGTTCTTGACTCGAGAACGAGAATCAGCTCATCGGTTCTCAAATCGGACGCGTCTGACAGAACGATTCTCGGTTGAGTGTACTGGTGATCCGAAAACCGAAGCAACCGGTTCTTGACTCGAGAACAAGAACTGCTCCAGCAGTGGGCGTGTTCGTTCATTATCTGGCTCGGCTCGGTGTTCATCTTCAGTTCGGTCTTCACAGCAGTTCAGTCAGTGTACTGTTTGAGTAAATGAATTACTCCAGGATATTGGTTTATTCTGACCCAGAGGGAGTGTCAGTCACGTTAAAAAAGTTAACAGCTTAAGTAATTTGTGGATTAATGCTTATTGGAGACGTGAACCGTTTCAAATGATTCAGTTCGATTTGGTGAACTGGTTCATCCGATTCACTAAGAAGAACCGGTTAAATTGAACGATTCGTTCACGAATCGGCCATCACTAGTGCGGGTGCTTATTTAGATTTTCCCGCGTTCACTATGATTTAGTCGGTTTCAGTGGCGGCTCGTCATGTGATGCAGATTTTTGAGGTGAAAAGGAGGAAGATTTAATGTAAATACAATTTACTATTCGTTTCAGTTCATGTCTCAGAATGTGTATATTTTTGTTTGTAATTTCACAGTTGTAATACCATTACATGAAAGCTCCGCTTTTCTATCGCGAATGTGCCAAATCTGCTGATGTAATTACAACCGCTAAGTGAAAGAGAAGGGGAGGCCAGGGGAACCAATCAGCATCGAGTGTTCACTTTCAGTGCTGAGGAGTGCTGAGAAAAGTAACATCATCTATTTTAAAATCCACGAGCCATTTATTTCATTTAATATAGTTAATCTAATATAACATCGTACTAAGAGTGCAGTTGTTCTCCAGATATAAGCATAACAAATGTGATTTTGATTTTTATAAAAAAATTATAAACAATAAGTTAATATTAAGTGCATTTTAGACACCGTATTGCCTGTTTTAGCTCTATTTCACCAACGAAAAAGTTGAAAACTAAGCTACAGCAGTACAGCAGTAACAAAAGGGCTTCTGGTTATCTTAAGGCACCTTTGGTACACATGATATGTAAATTTTGTCGTTACTCTCAAGATTTTTCAAGATGCAAACTCTCACAAATAAAATGGCTGAAATGGTAAATGGAGTTATTTTTGTCCTATAATTTACTTATTTATTTTAGCAATTTGACATAGTAGTTTGTTTTATTTTATTACAATTATTTACATTTAGCCATTTTTCCTCTATGTAAACTTCTATGTTCTATGTTATTTAGTCTGTATAAATGTTTGACCACAACTGTAAATTGAGCATGTTTGATGATGTCACATTAATGTTTTATAACTTTTACATATGTTTTTATTTATTATAAAGAGACGGCAGAGTTACACTCACCTAAAGGATTATTAGGAACACTATACTTATACTGTGTTTGACCCCCTTTCACCTTCAGAACTACCTCAAAGGAACACTCCGACTTTTTGGGATTTTAGCTTATTCACAGTATCCCCGAGAGTTAGATAAGTCCATACATACCTTTTTTATTTCTGTGCGTTCTGTAAGTGTTATTTGACGCACCCACCGCTAGCCTAGCTTAGCACAAAGACTGGATGTAAATGGATAATGGTAGCATAGTAATCCCAATAGGTGACAAAATAATGCAAACATTTTCCTATTTACATGTTGTGATCTGTATAGTCACAGCGTGTACAAATAACAAGGCTATATGAGACGTAGGAGCACAGCTAACTTACTTGGGTGGAGTGGCTACTTGGGTGGAGTGATTAGTGCAGCACCCGAGACGCGCCGTGGTGAGGAGCAGAATGTTCACTCAGAGTTGGAGTAATAGAGTCAGCAATTACTAGATAGTAAATTTATAGTGTACAATCATGGGTGTTCGCTGTATTGTAAAGAGCTGCAACAATAAACAGGGGAAACCAGGTAATACTATGATGTTTCATAGAATTCCAACCAAAAACGCTGACCTGATGAATCGATGGCTAACGTTACTTGTTCCAAACACACCTGTAAACACCATCACAAAGTATTTTGTTTGCTCTGAACATTTTATTGTAGACGACTATTTTGAAAAAATGCAAGTTGCCACATGGACCATGAAACGTGTGCTAAATGATACAGCCATCCCATCGATAATAAAGACGGGACAAATTGGATCCCCTGTTGCTGCGGTAAGTGTTCCGTTATGTTTTGAGATGACTAACATTAGCCATACTGTAACAGTGCCATGCTAATGTAATATAACCTTAGTAGTGACACTATTACGTGAATAGGGGCTCCGTGTATCCCCTTTATTGTTATTATTGTGTTGTCATGAACACACTGCTCGTGATCATTATAACAAAATCACTTAAGTTACTTGGTGGACAGCTGACCATTAGGTTCACTCGGCATGGGGCGTTTCTTCCAGTTGATCTTGTCACAATGAAAAAAACGACAACTGCCGGGTGTATTAGGGCAGAGAAATCTTCCGTGGTAGTGATGAAAATATTTTGATTGGCATCAAGCCTTGACAATGATGGCAATACCCGGTCTCATTCATTACAAGAAAGGCACTCGGTTTCTGTCGGCATAGGTTGGCATGTTCCACATTTACACCACCAGTTTGTGTTCGTTCTGATTCTCCCTTCGACATCAATCTGTTCGGTATCTGGTCTTACAGCTTCCAAAGTTTGTAACTCCTCATATGTGTATTCTGGCTCAGAACTATATGGTTCTGTATCTTGGTTTTATACACAGTAAAATTCCTCTGAGTCTGACTATTCCTCAAAGTCAGCCATGATAACGAGTCACGTCTAGCTAGTTAGTCACGTTTGTTTTGTTTACGGTCTCGTGTGCTGTGCTTATCACTCCGCCCAAGTAGCCACTCCGCCCAAGTAACGTTAGCTGTGCTCCTACGCCTAGTGAGAATATAGTTCCCAGTATTTATACGATTAAAAATGGTCTCTGTCTCATATAGCCTTGTTATTTATAAACGCTGTGACTATACAGATCACAACGTGTAAATAGGAAAATGTTTGCATTATTTTGTCACTTATTGGGATTACTATGCTACCATTATCCATTTACATCCAGTCTTTGTGCTAAGCTAGGCTAGCGGTGGGTGCGTCAAATAACACTTACAGAACGCACAGAAATGAAAAAGGTATATATGGACTTATCTAACTCTCGGGGATACTGTGAATAAGCTAAAGTCCTAAAAAGTCTGAGTGTTTCTTTAAGTCTACGTGGCATTGATTCAACAAGATGCTGAAAGCATTCTTTAGAAATCTTGGCCCATATTGATAGGATAGCATCTTGCAGTTGATGGAGATTTGTGGGATGCACATCCAGGGCACGAAGCTCCCGTTCCACCACATCCCAAAGATGCTCTATTGGGTTGAGATCTGGTGATTGTGGGGGTCATTTTAGTACAGTGAACTCATTGTCATGTTCAAGAAACCAATTTGAAATGATTCGAGCTTTGTGACATGGTGCATTATCATGCTGGAAGTAGCCATCAGAGGATGGGTACATGGTGGTCATAAAGGGATTAGGGCTGTCACTTTTGTGAAAAAAACATCTTCGATTTTTAAAACATAAGTGTTCATTGAATCGATTGTAAAATAAATGTTCCATGTCTAAAATAAAAAGTTGTTTCCTTTTTCAATGTCAAATAATGGACAGATGTAAAGAGAGCGCTGGAAACACACAAGTCAGCAATATTTCTTATTTATTGGCATGAAGTTTTGTGCAGAATAACATACAGCAACAGGAGTGCAACATTCTCGAAAAAATATATATGCAGAGGGGACGGCTGCCATAACAAAATAAAAACATCACTGCAGACTTCAACCCGGCTGCATTTATGATTTAGGCAATTCAAAAACCTCCAAGATTATTTTAAATAATGATTCAATCCATTTCAAACTACTGTTAAAAAAAATGAAACTTTAAATGGTACAGCTGCGCAAGGTGGGGGTATTACTGCCAATTTTCCACCACAAAAGCCAGTCGCTGTCATTGAACATTGGAAAAACATTAACATTGAAATCATTCGCACCAGACTATTCGCGTTTGGTGTGAACGCAGCATAAGAGGTCGCTTTCGACATCACTGGGTCTTATAGGCGCGTAAAATTGCTGGTATTTTCTGTCTAGCTTTCGCAAGGCATACTGCACTTTCGGAATTCTTTATTTTCTTTTTCTGCTTGTTTGTAAGTTGTGTTACATATATTTTTTAATTGTTTAATTATTTTAAAATTAACAGTGTACATATTTGGTTAAAATCGATTCCCAATTTTCATTTTCAAAACTTTTTTTGGTTGGTCCGATCGATTGTGCAATCGATTTTTGAACTAAAAGTGACAGCCCTAAAAGGGATGGACATGGTCAGAAACAATGCTCAGGTAGGCCGTGGCATTTAAACGATGCCCAATTGGCACTAAGGGGCCTAAAGTGTGCCAAGAAAACATCCCCCACACCATCACAACACCACCACCACCAGCAGCCTGCACAGTGGTAACAAGGCATGATTGATCCATGTTCTCATTCTGTTTATGCCAAATTCTGACTCTACCATCTGAATGTCTCAACAGAAATCGAGACTCATCAGACCAGGCAACATTTTTCCAGTCTTCAACTGCCCAATTTTGGTGAGCTCGTGCAAATTGTAGCCTCTTTTTCCTATTTGTAGAGAAGATGAGTGGTACCCGGTGGGGTCTTCTGCTGTTGTAGCCCATCTGCCTCAAGGTTGTGCGTGTTGTGGCTTCACAAATGCTTTGCTGCATACCTCGGTTGTAACGAGTGGTTATTTCAGTCAAAGTTGCTCTTCTATCAGCTTGAATCAGTCGCCCATTTTCCTCTGACCTCTAGCATCAACAAGGCATTTTTGCCCACAGGACTGCCGCATACTGGATGTTTTTCCCTTTTCACACCATTCTTTGTAAACCCTAGAAACGGTTGTGCGGGAAAATCCCAGTAACTGAGCAGATTGTGAAATACTCAAACTGGCCCGTCTGGCACCAACTACCATGCCACGCTCTAAATTGCTTAAATAACCTTTCTTTCCCATTCTTACATTCAGTTTGGAGTTCAGGAGATTGTCTTGACCAGGACCACACCCCTAATTGAATTAAAGCAACTGCCATGTGATTGGTTGATTAGATAATTGCATTAATGAGAAATTGAACAGGTGTTCCTAATAATCCTTTAGGTGAGTATATATGTGAGCTAGAAAAAAAAATCCTATAATCCTGAAAAAATGTTTAGATAAATGTTAATAAGTAAAACCCAAGACATTTTATTGTAACTTACTTTAGTGTATCCAAATTCATTGTATGTTATTTGACTCCACATACAGGCCTGAAATCAAGTCTCATCTAGCAGGAAAATAAACAGAAATTAGTGTGTATGAGGAGATAAAGGAGGAAAAACCTGTCTGTGAAATGAGTGTCTATGAGGAGAAAGAGCAGGAGTCTTCTGTTGACATTCAGAGAGCAGCATCTCTAGGATTCAGCTGTGTCTATGAAGAGTAATGATTCAATGCATCTGCCCCCTAAACTCAGTGATGTTGACACTCAGAGAGCAGGGTCTTCAGGATTCAGCTGTGTGTCTATGAAGAGTAATGATTCAATGCATCTGCCCCCTAAACTCTGTGATGTTGACGCTCAGAGAGCAGGGTCTCCAGGATTCAGCTGTGTGTCTATGAAGAGTAACGACTCCATGCGTCTGCCCCCTAAACTCAGAGATGTTGACGCTCAGAGAGCAGGGTCTCCAGGATTCAGCTGTGTGTCTATGAAGAGTAACGACTCCATGCGTCTGCCCCCTAAACTCAGAGATGTTGACGCTCAGAGAGCAGGGTCTCCAGGATTCAGCTGTGTGTCTATGAAGAGTAACGACTCCATGCGTCTGCCCCCTAAACTCTGTGATGTTGACGCTCAGAGAGCAGGGTCTCCAGGATTCAGCTGTGTGTCTATGAAGAGTAACGACTCCATGCGTCTGCCCCCTAAACTCAGTGATGGAGCTGCTGTGACCTCTGACCCTGGGTGAGTATCATGTAGTTCCTCAACTATCTTATCACTATGAGTTTTAAGAATATTAAAAACCTACATTTCTTACTTTTTAAGCAACCTAAAACATCCACAAGATTTAAATTTTAGCATTGAACAATAGGTTTGTGCCGATAGACAATAGTATCGTGTATCGACGAAAGTCAGAGATATCGAGGAAAGCAGATGTCTCTGTCGATAGTCAATATGATATTAGGCTCATTGTCCTATTAATGTATTAATAATAATAATAATAACTATTATTATTTAGATTTTTATTAGGTGGCCTATTGTAATTTGGGGTTCAAACTGCCCAGCTATTTCACTTCAGCACCACACACACGCGCAAAAAATGATTAGAGCCTGTAGTCGGTGGAAAAGTTGTAATGCTTTGACTCTGATAATTCGTTAAATCCATGAAATGAAAGAGAAAGAAAATGAGGAGTTGGCAATGGCTGGTACACGGCAACGCGCCCTTCTAATACATGAAAGATTAACTCTTTCTTGGCATTACAAATAAAGTAAAGACAAAATAATAACAAGGCGGCAGAGTGAACTTATCATCCATAGTGGTTCTAATGTATTCCTTCTCTTAAAGACTGATCACTTAATTTATAACACTCACTACGTGGTGATGACGCAGCAGGACTACGTGAGAACCACCATGGATGATAAGTCCGCTCTGCGGCCTTGTTATTATTTTCATGCACTTCGCACTATAATGTGATCCATGCAAAATGCATAGTTTTGGCCGTTACAGAGTCTCCATCCACAAACAGATGTACATCGTCTGCAGATGTAACATATTTCATTGCACTTTAACAAGTAATCTGAACGGCCTATATTTGTGCAATATTTCAAACAAGCCCTAACTAACTGAGTTTAATGCCACAGTAATGTTAGAAAGCATCTCATTCTTGTTTCTGTGACAGTGCGTCAGTCATGAGGCACGCGGTCCTGAGTGCTGTATGACTGATGGATCCGTTCAATTCAACTTTACTCCAAATATATGAACTTAGTTGTTTTAAATACTTAATATTTAACATGTTCGTTTATGTCCAGTATTCATGTTAAACTGTTGGACTCTACTATTGATTTTCACTGACTATATATGAACTAGTTGTTTTAAATACAGTATTTTTATATTTAATGTTAGTTTAGAAGTATGTTTGAAAGTATATTTTTTGATTAATGGTGATTCCATAGGCTCTCTCTCGCGCACCTGCTTGGTTTAAAACACCAAATAGTTCTGCTATGACAAGAACAAAGAGTCTCTCTTGCTCCACATATGCATGATAATGTTGTGTATCGTCGATCTCACGGGCTGACAATATGACGATTTAAAAATGACATATCGGCCAACACTATTGAACAAATACAATTATCTTTGAACTCCAGCTGTTCACTCAAAAAATAAATTTGTCATCATTTACTTACCCTCATGTTGTTCCAAACCCAAGACATGATCTTTAAAACACATACAGTATGAAGTTTTCTTAAAAGAAACTGACAGTTTTCTGTCCCTCCATTGAAAGTCCACTCAAACAAGACTTTACACATCTAAAAAGGTCAAAGGACTTTTGATGGAGGTGAACTGTCCTTTAAGGATTTGTGAGCAGCATTCACATAATGCACATATCATGAAGATCTTTAGAAGAGCCTGATGAGAACAGCATCTAAAAACTCACATACACCAGTAACATTTACAAGTTCTGCACTCAGACTGAGACTTGATAATGTACATTATTGTAAACCTTCATCTGTCTAGAAGTCTGAGCAGCTGTCATTATCTTTATGGCACTCAAAACAAACCGCTTTTGTCTGGAAATATAGCTCATCAATTTTAAGGTCAAACAGAACAATATCTAGCCTTTTTTGTGGATCCATTCAGTTTTTGAATGCTCATTGTTCAGCTTTCCACAAACAACACAATTATCTTCTCACATATGATTATATATTGATCAAACCCCTTACGTGTGCTGTAAATTTTACTCTAGGTCTACACACTTTCAAAGTGTACTACGGTAAAGAAAAATATGGTTAAGAAACAGATAAAGAATGACAATAATCTTAATATCCACTTCATTAATTAAACAGGTTTATAAAGGTTGAAGTGTGTATTATATTAAATAAATATTGTGTATATGACATTTGTTTTGTCTTTACAACTGTGTTATGCATATTCTAGTTTGACAAATGTTAATTTAATTTGAAAAGACAGATAAACTACAGAGAAGTAATCTGAAATATGTCTGTCTTTTTCTCAGTATCATCAACAGGAATAGAAAGAGGGACACATCTCCAGTATCCAGCTCTGTGTCTGTGAAGAGAAACAAATCCATTGGTCAGTCTCCTTATCTCAGTGATGAACCTGCTGTGACCTCTGACCCTGTGTGAGTATCATGTGTAACATGTTTTAGTCCCCAGAATTTAGTAATGACACAGTGACCTTTGACCCTGTCTGAGTATAATCATGTGAGGTGGGACATTTAACACCAAGAGTGTGCAAAAAAAAAGAGCAGTGTGTGCAAATAAATTAAAGAGAAATTATTAATTTTCATAAATATTCATCAGCTAATGTTCATTTATAACAAAAAGTGCATCAGAATAAATACAAATAATATAAATAAACTTTTAAAAAAGAATTGTGTTTTCTTTTTGTGCTTTATTTGCTTTTCTGGTTACACTTTATTTTGTCCTTGTTTCAGTGTAATTACACATTTAAGTACTGAGTAATGTTAATTAACTGCATGGACTATATGGATATGGTTGAGGATGAGGGTTTGGTTTAGGTTTGCATGTAAAAATTAAATACTTTATTGTTATTATGGGAGTAAGAACATGTAACGGGTAACAAGGACACCTTAAAATAAAGTGTTAACGATTTTCTCTATCAGATAACATTAATGTGTATAAATAAGTTGAGCCTCTATTTCACCTAACAGAGGATAAATCAGAGGTTTAGAGTTGAACAGACAAGGCTTTACATGTGTTTATTTGTAATTCACTACAACAGAGATTGATTGAATGTAAGTTATAATCACTTTAACTTCTAACACTTATCAATAAAATAATACTAATAAAAAAGTATTTAAGCAAAAAAAAAAAAAAAAAAAAAAAAAAGAATTATTACCATAATCCAGAAAAAAAAAAGTTACAAACATCATGTGCAAGGATATGAAATTTCAAATAAGTGGTTCTGTCGGTCCTCTGTGTGTATAGCAAAAGGTTAATTGATGGCATTCAATGTAGATGAGGAGCCTTGTTCTCTCTTTACCATATAAAACATATTGTTTTGCCATGTGTACAGTATTCAAATGTTCAGTAATAATTTGAATACAATGCAGGTCACTATCTGAACATATGAAACTCCATTTGTGATGTCAGAAAAAAAAAAAAAACTGGCCATAATAGACAGAAATTGTGTTACAATTACAAGGTGTCTATTAAATTAACACTCGTGATTAGAGATCGACCGATATGGGTTTTTCTATAGCCGATGCCGATGTTTAGAGGTCAGGGTCAGCCGATGGCCGATATGTGCTGCCGATTTTTAGGGCCGATATCTTGGAGTTTTCCCCTTGATTTGCATGCTAAAATGTCACACTAATAATAAGTGGATGCACAACACATTTTCTAAACCTATCATAATTTATTGAGCACTGACTTGAACCATCTCTTCATTCATCTGAATTTAGTGCACTGCACTGTATTAAAATAAAAAAAATGTATCCAAAGTTAACCAAAAAAAATAATAAACTGACCAAGTATTAAATATATAA
The DNA here is from genome assembly GCF_003368295.1 of Carassius auratus. Classification (NCBI taxonomy): domain Eukaryota; kingdom Metazoa; phylum Chordata; class Actinopteri; order Cypriniformes; family Cyprinidae; genus Carassius; species Carassius auratus. The sequence continues at coordinate 11,418,355 of NC_039270.1, read as the reverse complement.
AACAGGTAAAATATATATATGTATGTATATATGTGTGTGTGTGTGTGTGTGTGTGTCAATCATTTACATAAAAGTTTTAGAGCATTTACATGTATCAAGTAGAATTTTTCAAGTTTGTTGGAACATAAATGTAAACTTAAATATACATTTAAATACAATTTTAGAAATAAAAATCAATTAAACTGAAAAATATAAAAAAAAAAAAATATATAAAAAATAAATAACAGTAGTGCTGCAAAGACACTAGCAACCAGCAACATTTGTGTTTGGTATTAAATGACACAGAACATCTAAAGTGCATTCTAATTTCGAACTTACATCGCAGTCTGTTCATTATTAAAATAAAGTAGAGTCAACCAAACATTTAAAAGGTTACACTGGTCAGTTTAAATACACCGTATACCGGACCACTCTGCTGTTATGCCAAGGACGTTTTTGCTCATGTGAAGAGGATGATTTTTTCCGTCTAGTTTACATTAAAATAAATATTATAGTTTAACATTCAGATACCTTGCGAATATGGAAACATTTGGATATGTGCAGAACGAGACGTGAGCAATAACCTCCAAATACATCTAGTCAAACCCGCGCTCGCTCGTCCTCGTATGAACTTAGTGCACATGGCATAATATCTTCTTTTTAACATAATAATAAGGACTTCTCATCTCCCAGTCTGCTGTGATGAAGTGAGCAGTGATCGTCACATATCTCTCCGTCCCCCTGGACGTCCACCCGTCTGTCGTGAGCGCAACAGAGGATGCTCGGGATAGCTCATCCACAACTTTTTTCTTCTCCTGTTCATAAAGATCTGGCACCATCTTTTCACTCTAACCTCTTTCCTTCATCATTATATCTGACAGGGAAGCCAAAATGCGCGGGGCGTTCAAGCTCCTCCGCTCGGCATTATCACTGAGTGTGGACTGAACATGCGCAACTTTTTTTTTTTTTTTTTTTCATAAATCAATCCGCGGGTCAAGCGTATGCCGAACTGAAGATATTGATCTGAACGGATCACGGATCAATGATGATCCGTTGCACCACTACTATAGTGTCATTTGAAAACATTGCAGTTGCGTTTCAAAATACAACAACGAGCACCACGAAACAAGAGGCGCATTCAGCGGTCTCCTTGACAGAAAACATTCAGCAAAGTAAAATGATCTCAAAAGTATGGCGCGCTCTCTTCATTTTATCAAACGATCATAATCACATTTATTCATTTTACAGTCCTGCTACTAGCATTTTATTCATACTAAAACCCCTTTAATTCAGGTGAGAGCTTTTTTTCCATGTGGTTTTTGCACATAATAATAATACCGCTGCAGACGCATTTTGCAGCATTAAGGTTATTGATCGTTAATTTAAACGACGATCGATCATGGAAATTATCAAATATTGACATCCTTAAATACAAATGAATTGGATGGAAAACTGGTTATTGTCTGCATCAAACCATGCTTCCGAACACATGTGATTCACCGTTCTGGGCAGCTCCAGGACGTCTGTCTCTCCGAGCACGCTGCTGTCTGTGAGCGGGGGCGGAGTAACGGAGCCCTCAATCACGCTGCAGTGTTTGTGAGAGCTGACAACTTCTCCACCCCATTTACAGAGTGAAATTCTCTGACTACCTTTATCTCACAGGTCTGTTGTTGAATCTTCCAAAAGTTTTGGCTCGGGGTGCTTTACATGCAGTGGTAGTGCCTGACTTTAAATTGGCGCTACTAAACACGGATATCGGCCGATGCCGATATATTAAAAAATGACAAATATCGGCCGAGCAATATATCGGTCGACCTCTACTCGTGATATGTGGTTTTAAATAAGTTAAATTAATTTTGGATGCATTTAAATATTTTATACATTTTGAGTGTCTGTTCTTCTAATTTTCTTTCCAGTGCTGGGAGAGCTGACCCGAACAGATATGTGTTCTGTCAGACCTTCACATCCTCCTCCAGTCAGAACCACATCAGTCATCATGACACAGAAGCAGATCTGCAGCTCGATTCTCATCAACCAGAGCATGATGATCTTCAGAGAGTCAAAGACCAGCACAAAACCAGCATGAAGAACAAGTATGAGAGCTTATTTGAGGGAGTTAAACTACAAGAGAATCAAACCCTCCTGAACAGGATTTACACACAGCTGTACATCATAGAGGGAGAGACTGAAGGAGTGAATGAAGAACATGAAGTGCTACAGATGGAGAAAAGTTACAGGACACTCCAAGACACTCCAATCAACTGCAATGACATCTTTAATCCTTTACCTGAACCAGGAGATGAGGAGAAGAGAAGAGAGAAGAAAGACACAATAAAGACTGTTCTTACTAAAGGCATCGCTGGAATTGGAAAAACCGTCTCTGTGCAGAAGTTCATCCTGGACTGGGCCGAGGGAAAAGCCAATCAGGATGTAGATTTCATGTTTGTGCTTACATTTAGAGAAATGAACTTGATTAAAGATCATCAGTACAGTCTTCACAGACTTCTGCTTGACTTTCATCCTGAACTTCAAGATCTGGACTCAAAGATTTATGATGAATGTAAAGTTGTGTTCATCTTTGATGGTCTGGATGAAAGCAGGATTACACTGATGTTTTCAGACAGTCAGAAAGTTTCTGCTGTGACTGAGATTTCATCAGTGGGTGTGTTGATGTCAAACCTCCTGAGAGGAGATCTGCTTCCCTCTGCTCTCATCTGGATCACCACCAGACCAGCAGCAGCCAATCAGATCCCCTCCAACTACATCAACCGTGTGACAGAGATTCAGGGATTCAATGACCCTCAGAAGGAGGAATATTTCAGGAAGAGAATCAGTGACGAGCATCAAGCCAGCAGAATCATCTCACACATCAGAAGAGCAAGAAGCCTCCACATCATGTGTCACATACCCGTCTTCTGCTGGATCTCATCCACTGTGCTTCAAAACATCCTGAAACAAGATCTCAGTGCAGAAATCCCTCAAACTCTGACTGAAATGTACATCTACTTCCTGCTCATTCAAACAAAGATGAGGAACCAGAAGTATGAAGAGCGACATCCAGAGAAACTCCTGCAGTCCAACAGAGAAGTGATTGTGAAACTTGCTGAACTGGCTTTCAATCAGCTGATGAAGGGCAATGTGATGTTTTATGAGGAGGACCTGAGAGAGAGCGGTATAGACGTCACTGACGCCTCAGTGTATTCTGGGATCTGCACTGAGATCTTTAGAGAGGAATCTGTGATTTATCAGAGGAAGGTTTATAGTTTTGTACATCTGAGCTTTCAGGAGTTTTTCGCAGCACTGTATGTGTTTTTCTGCTATTTACACAAGAACAGTGAGGTTCTGAAGATGTTCCTGACAGGAAAGTCCAGAACTCAGAGTGTTTCTCTGGATGTGTTTCTGAAAGGAGCAATGAATAAAGCCTTAAAGAGTAAAACTGGACACCTGGATCTCTTCCTTCGGTTTCTTCATGGCGTCTCACTGGAGTCCAATCAGAGACTCTTACAGGATGTACTGATACACACAGAGAACAACCCAGAGAACATCAAGAAAATAACCCAAAACCTCAAACGAGGTCAGAAAAACAATGTCAGTCCTGAACGATGGATAAATCTGTCACACTGCTTGATTGAGATGAAGGATAACTCCGTTGTTGAAGAAATGCAGGCATTTTTAAATTCTGGAAATACAAGTAAAAGTCTTTCTCTTGCACAATGTTCAACTTTGGCAAACATAATCCTGATGTCAGAGGAGGCACTGGATGAGTTTGAGCTTAAAAAATTCACCACTAAATCAAAAGATGGGAGACAGAGACTGTTACCTGCTCTGAGGAACTGCAGAAAAGCTCTGTAAGTGTGAAAATACAAACATGCAGTAGTTATATTTGACAAAAATTGATGGTGGTGAATAGGATCTTCTGGGTTTGTTTACAAGCATACAATGTAAGTTATTGCAGTTAAGTGTTGTTTTTTATTCTTTACCTAATTAATACAATAAATATATTTTATAAATTATTTAAAAAAAAATGTTTTTTATAAAATATGTACATTTTGTAAACCTACAGGTAAAACTAATACTTATTGTTAGGCAGCTGTTAATGTGAATAAATAAATTATTATTTTTTTTTTTATAAACATTTATTACAGATTGGGGAGCACAATATTTTTGGCATATCATTTATGCAGATAAATGTCCAATATAAACATTTTGCTGCTATGTTTTGTCAGGAAGATGAAACAATTAATCAGTTTGCTGACAAAACTGCAGAGATGCTTATTTTTGTTTTATCCACCTGCTTTATGAGGATTAGACTATTGTCAGTTTTTTTCAGCAATACTCCATGGTTTCCTTTTTACAGTTTAAATTAGGTACATATGATATTGTTTATGAACTGATTTATTTAATATTCTGAAATCTGACAATAAGGTTGTCCAATAGCCAGACGAGTTTCAGTCCTTCCTCTCCAGCAACCTGTCACTCAAGAAAAATTCACATTAATCAGTAAATAACAATGATCCAGAATCAAATCAGTTCTCAAAGGAAAAAACCAAGTCCCACATTTTTCTCATTTAAGAAGCTGTTTAACTCTGGTGCGTCACAATAGTGAAGACAATAACAATTTGTGGTTCATGCAGACTTTGAAGTTAAAATTACAGTGTTTTTGGTCATTCTTTGTATCTTGGCCAAGTCAGCTCATTTGTTCTTTAAGTTTTTTTTTTTTCCCCAGCCTTGGCTTATTATTCTCTAAATATATATTTCAGCTGAAATTCTGAATTTCAGTGAACTTCTCAGTAAATATTTACTTTTGTTTAAAAAAAAAAATCTACCCAGTCTCTTCATTTAAAATATTAAAATAAGTAAAGACCCAGATTACGCAACTCCATAGAGAGCCAAAACAAGGGCACATTTGCACTGTCTGATGATATTATCTAAAATTGTATAACCATATAACATGTATTGACACATAAGGTTAGGTAAAATTATACAGTCTTGTGATCTCATGGATACACCTGTTCATCAGCACATCCTCTCTGTTTTCTGATTGACAGGCTGTGATCTCACTGATCAACACTGTGAAATTGTAGCTTCAGTTTTACAATCATCAAACTCTCTGAGAGAGCTGGACCTGAGTAACAATCATCTGCAGAATTCAGGAGTGAAGCTGCTCTGTGCTGGACTGAAGAGTCCAAACTGTCAACTCAACAAACTGAGGTTTGGATTTCACACTGATTCACATTTTAATAAAAAAATAATGTATGATTTATATAAATTTGAGTTTTATATATAGAGCTAGCATACTGGATGCTAACTATTATTCCCATATTGTTAAAGCTGAAATTTCCTGGCTTTTTCACGATAACTGAGGTCTAGGAACTATTTAACTTACATATACATTTCAAAACAGTCAGTCCACAGTAAAATGCACACAGCCTGCTTAAAGTAGCTGTGATTTTTCACGAACTCTTGTGACTTTTGTAAAAAGTTGACGTCAGATCTCCACAGTCACCTAACTTCAGTCAGAACCGCCCACCAACCCACTCTCCTTCTGTCAAACACTGAGACAACATCACCTCCATGCTATTGCTGAGCATTGAGCAATAACAGCACTGAAACATGTCAAAAATCGGCCGACCCTTACACTCTCACTCAAGGGATGGATGATCTGACAGGATTTTTACTAGGAGGTGGATCACATCTAACGTGTATAGTAAAGACAAACTCATTGTGTCTATCTAGCACATGTTGAAGATGTATGTACTTTTCAATTTCAGCAGGCAACTATTTTTATAGCTACATTATTGTTCCAGCCGCAATAAATTGCAACAATCGATATCCAATCATAAATGATTATATATAAATTTAAAAATTATAAGTTTGTTGTTTTACACACCTGCACAGATATTTTTTTCATACACGACATCGTGGGATGCAAGAAACATGGCTAGAAATCTGTAGACTCATCCAAAACATAAGACAATACTTTATTGAACCTTTTCAATAAGTGCATGCTGCAAACATGAGTATATTTGATGAACGTTTCTGTCCAGTCTGCTCATTTTATTGCTTTTAACCATAGCTGTCATCAGTTTGTTTGTCTGGCAGTGGCAGCAAATATGCGAACAAATTTCTCATTTGAGGATGTATTACATTGATTCATCGTTACACATGATACATCGAGGTGATGTATTACATCACCTCCTTAGGTAGCTGCCTCCAGTTTTCCCTTTGTTTTGCTGCCTCCAGCTAGCGCAGTGATGACACTCAGAAAACAACAGGCCAATCAGAAGAGGGGCTCATGAATATTAATTAGACAGGCTAATATCAACCTGTTCATTGCAGACCTCCAAAGAAAGGAGGTGAACCATGTGAAATTAAACGCAACAACTGCATAGTTCTACAGTCCAAACAACACACATTCAATAAGAAGTTTCTTAATCAGCATTCAGTATTTTAGTTTTTAAATTTGGTTTTAAATTAAAAAAAAGGTCTTTACCAGTGACAATAAATAAAAGTATGCTATATAAATACATTATTCCAAAATATTAAAATCAAATAATATTGATGCGAATAAAACAAAGATGCAAAGTGTTTCATTCATCCAATTAAAAATAAAAAAATAGCTTAATGATTCACATCTATATTTTTTTACTTGAGCCAATTAAAAATAAATAACTTATTGTCTCAAGTAAAAATATATACATGTGAATCATTACCCCTAAAAATGTTTTAATTGGATGAATGAAACACTTTTTTTTTTCAGTGTGCTACAGCAGGTGATTTTTAAGTCAAATTAAGTTATGTAATTTTAAGGTATAATAAAAATCATCTTAATGCAGAACTGACGTTTACTTCTGGCTTTTCAAACGTGTATGCAAGTTCTACTTTACAAAAAAAAAAAAAAAAAACTTTTCAGTTTTGTCACAGTTTAGTCCGTTTCGTTTCTCATCTGAAGTTGAACTGAACATCTCTTCACTGTCTACTCGTACAGTATACGCTCGTGCAGCTCTAGTGCGCGCAGGAAAGGGACTCTTATTTGTGCGCCAGTACACCAACTGATCGCTTCCTGTTATCTGTGCCTCAGATATGAAGCTCTGCACTTCCATTACTGATCGGCTGCCCATGTCCTGTGCATAGATTTCGAAATACTTCCACACAAGTATTTGACATAGCGTATGAGTTTGTTATCATTACTGTATAAGCTAACAGAGTATCACAGTGAGATGTAAACCTTTTACATTTATATATGCAGACAACTTATTATAAGAAACATGGGACATTATATTCTATTGTATATGTAATGAATTATTTAAACCGTTTAGATTGGCCAGCTGTAATCTCAGTGATGCATTAGTGAGATGCATTTAGGAATCTTTAAGATTACTTAAAACAGAACAGCAACACATTTTATAGACAACCATTTCGTGGAGAGGAGGTAATTCTGACTTTGCTACGACGATATCAGATGCTGAAAATATGGTTTGTTGTAAATTTAATTTAAATTTAGAGTAAAGAAAAATTTAAACAGACAAAAACAATCCAGAAAAATTCAAACGGAAATAAAAGGAATAAGAAAAAAAATAAACAGATTTTTTGGTAACTTCAACATTTACTATTATTACTACTTTTATTATTATTACTACTACTAGTATGATTCAGTATTGTATATATAAATATTAGTGGTGGGCTGTTATCGGCGTTAACGTGCTGTGCTAACATGAGACTCTTGTCTCTCTCTAATCGGGCAAAATATCCACCTTGGAAATGATGGTCGAAAAAACCCAGTTATTTATTAAGTTAAAGTAAACAGTTGAGGAAAAAATGGGATGTGTATTATATTGGGGTGGTGTTGGCGCAGTGGATAAGACGCACGCCATTGGTGTAAGAGACCCAGGTTCAAATCCACTGTGAGACACCAATGTGTCCCTGAGCAAGACACTTAACCCCTAGTTGCTCCAAAGGTGTGTGACCTCTGACATATATAGCAATTGTAAGTCGCTTTGGAAAAGCGTCAGCTAAATGTAAATGTAATATTGGATGCTTTCATCGTCTCTTAAAGCGACCGCGCCTAATTTAGCTACTGGCTGCTGTAATGTTAATCCAAGAAAATGAAAATGAAAATTACTCACTCACTTTGTAGTCTTAACAGTCAAACAAAAAATTATTCAGACACCAGATATAATTTTTGATATATATAGCAAAACTGTAATAATGTGTCTGAATAAATGTAGGTTTGATTGTATTTTTCATTTTTACATTGAAAACTATCCAGTGCTATTTTACATTTAATTATTTGGTTTCTGTACCTTGACACCTACAAACTTGAAAAAAATAAATAAACATTGTGTAAATAGCACAAATAAATAAAAACGAACGAACATACAAATTTATCAATTTCAAACAGGGCCCACTGGTACAAACCTTCACCGGGGCCCCGCTGACCCCAGCTACGGCCCTTCTCACGCCTGTTTCACACATACTCCATCTGCAGTGCGTATTCAGTCCGTGTGCGTTAGGTATGTGGTGCAGCACAGACTCGATGTGCTTTCACACAGGACGCGTTTGCAGTTTGCTACTTGGCACGTAAACGATCGCTGCACTGCTGCAGACGCAACACTCCAGGAAAGCAAATGGAATCCGTTAACATGGGTGCGTAAAAAAATATGCAGCGCATACGCACTGCAGACGGAGTATGTGTGAAACAGGCGTAAGGTTGTTTGCACCTTGTGCAATGTGGAATTAGTTTACAGCTTTTTCAAGCACTTTGTGATGCATTTTGGAAACAGGAGATGAGCCCCTTTTCTAATGCACCACCTAGCTTGATAAACCCCTTCTCAAAGACTTACTGTTTGTCAATTTTATTTGGGTAACACATATTCTGAATGCCTTCGGCAGAATTCGAATGAGCCATTTTAATCTAGATTAATCTAGAATAATTTCAAGATCACAGTGAGATTAATCTAGATTAAAATAAATCTATGCCCATCACCAATTTATATATATATATATATATATATATATATATATATATATATATATATATATATATATATATATATATATATATATATATATATAAAGCACTATTTTAGTTTTTGTTCAGTATCCATTTTAAAATCTATCGGTTAATTAATCTGTATCGGCCAGTGTGGTCCAACCTAGCTATCGGTTTCGGCAAAATCAACTATCTGCTGACCTCTATATTGTACTAAATTTCTTTGAGAAATGAAGCACACTAACATGAACACATTCTGTTGTAGGTTATCTCAGTGTTTGGTGACAGCAGAAGGATGTGCTGCTCTGGCATCAGCTCTGAGTTTAAACCCATCACACCTGAGAGAGCTGGATCTGAGCTACAATCACCCAGGAGAATCAGGAGTGAAGCTACTCAGCCACCTGGAAAAACTCAAGTAAGTTGAGCCGAAAAACAAACATCCTTTCTGCTGTGTGAGAGAGAATTATAAGCTGACGCGGAGGTATGTATAACTGCAATATAAAGTAATTTTGAGTATTATTGCTATTAGTATTCTTTTCTAAAATTAGGTACATGTAATATAAAAGTACATATGGCAACAGCTCCAAGTCTCATGCGCAGTGTAGGCTATACTGTCCGAATCCGTTCACTTATTTATTTGTTCACTCCTTCCTGATATAGTGAACTCAACTGCCATACACTATATAGGGATGAGTGAATGAGTGAGCGAATTCAGACACAGCAATAGTGTGACATGTGTTAACCAAAAGTGTAAACATAGATGACGTCACAGGTTTTTTTTAATTAAGGAAGATAGCCTTCGTTTGTATGTAGGCCTAGGAAATTTATATCTTTTTTTGCGAAATACTGTTTTTATTGCATTTTCTTAAACACTTACACAACAATGTACATCACATGTCTGTAACATCACATATAATGTACAAAAACAAAAAACAAAACAAAAAAAGACAAGCAAACAAACACTGGGGCTCATATTACTTGAAAAATGCAATAGCACAAACCAACATTGGATAAAGTATGTACTTTGGAAGACAGAGTTAACAGTACACTGCAATCAATAATAGCTACAGATAAGATAAATAAAATAAAATAGGATTAGTGCAAATTAAAATGTATTTTCAAATGAATATAATACTTAATCAAGCATTTTGTTCCTCCTCTATTATATTGTTCATATCCCCTTGCTCAATAAATAATAAAAAGGGACTCCAAAACCTCTTAAATTGGTCTTCTTTACCCTTAAGAATATATGTTATGCATGAAGATATTTCTCTTAACCATTGAGTTGTAGTAGGCCTTTCTATCTTTTTCCAATAAATGGCGATGAGCCGTTTAGCATGTAGAATACACATATCTATCAATACTTGAGTGTCCTTTTTAATTTTCCAGTTATCTGGATGAATACCAATAATGAAAAGCTCAGGATCCAGTGGCAATCTCACTGAGACTTTATGCCATATCATATTATTAATTTCTTTCCAAAACTCTGTGAACTTTGATCACATTCCACATACAATGAATCAACGTGCCTTTTGAAATGTATATATTTATAATACTTACTTAAATATAATTAATATTATTTTATTGCTTTTGTATTAGTTGTATGAAGAGTAAAAAAAAAATTGGTCGGTCTTAACGCAAATTTACAATCGGCAAGTCGGTCGGACTAAAAGCAGAAAAAAATAAAAAATTGAGTCAGTCCTAAATTGACAGGGTCGGTCGGGTTACGGCAAACAAGATTATTTTTAAGGATGGTCTTACAGTTTTCAAGTTCCTCTCTGAGCTCTATGTTTTCTTCCTGTAGCCCTTCTATTCTTCTTTGCATTTTTTGAATTTATTCATTTACAGGGACCTTGAAAAGATACATAAGCAACATAAACAAAACTTTTGTGTTATTTTGTTTAAAAAAAAAAGCAAAATATGAAAAACTCTGTTTCTGAAATTGATAGTGACAGTACAGTTTCATAGTATTTACAATTTTTCGCCTGTTTTCTTTTTGGCTTATGTTTAATTCGTTGCTTCGTTACATGCTGCCCAGCCTTTGTTTCTTTTCTTAATTCTTTTTTTTTTTTTTGCTGGCTTTAAAAAAAGTAATAATTAAAAAAGAAAGAAAAAAAAGAAAATACTTGCTGAGGCTGAGCTGACAGTCTTTGGAACCACATCATCTGAGCTTTTTTGGTTTTAAAATTCTTAAATTGCTGGGTACATCAGCACCACACTTCATCTTCCCAATTAATCTGTCTCTCTTTAAGCAGGTTTTCATCCAAGTGTGTGACTCTGTAATGTAAAAACATGTCAACAATAGAGTCATCAGATGATCGAACTTAGTGGCTGTGATTTTTTTTATTTATTTATTTTTTTTTTTTTTTTTTTTTTACACATTAATATCCTTTTAAATGTAAAACCAAAACAAAAGTTAACAGCCTTGAAGTTGGAACAAACGTAGATTTCTGCAGCAGAACTCTTTATTTGTTTTACTCACACAGAAACAGTATAAATAGTAAATATTGTATAACACCAAACTCAGTATAAATCTCATTAATCTATCATGAACACTGGCTATAGGCTGCTACTGTATATACTGATCCACCAATGTAAAGTTATCTTGGTTTAGTTCAAAGACCTGACACATTTGAGCTGGACCCATCTGGACAATTTCAGTGTCCAATTTATCAACAAATAACCCTTTATGAATCAATTTAAAACAAATAACCCTTTATGAACCAATTCATAAACAAATAACCCCTTATGAACCCACTGTATTAATGAAAAGCTGTATGTTATCTTTAGTGGTGTCCTCTAAATAAATCAAGTTTCATCTAAATGAACTATTAAACTGATATTAAACTGATATACAACAAACTTAGCAACATATGAACATTAAAAGTACTGCAGAAGCACTTAATAATCTTCTCACCAGCAAAGTACAAGATTCAGAGGATGCAACGTCTTCTCGCAGTGTTTGGGCCAGCTGATTAACTTACTTCGTCAGGAAACGTTAAATCCCATTCTCCATTATTTAATGTTTGGAAGTGAATGTGCATGTCTTCAATGTAACACGACAGACCTATTTTGACTATTATTATTATTTTTATTTTTTTTGTTAAAAAAATTCTAATAATCCGAAACGCAACATTGAAAATGTGTTATAGTTTAGATAAAACAGCTATAATATAATGATAACATCAATATTGTACACGCACGCACACAAACACACACACACACACACACACATATATAAATTATACTTAATTCATAAAACATATATTTTGTGGGAATGTACTATCTGTGAATATTAATTTATTGTTCATTTTCAATTCTGATTAAGTGAGACTGCTTGTTTATATTTTACAAATACTTAAGCAGTCGAACAAGCATTTTTATATATTAATTCAGATCGTAAAGTACCCTTTAAAAAATCACATTACTATTAGGGGTGGCGGAAAATTCGATTCTTAGATAAATCGCGATGCGGACGTGGACGATTCTGAATAGATTCACAAATGTCCAAAATCGATTTAAAAAAAAAAGTATATAGTTCTAATAACGTAATATTGACGGAACGCAAAAAACGGAACCCTGAAGCGCGGAAGTGCAGTGCCCGGACCGTCTGTGACGTGCACATAACAGAGAGAGACGCAACGGCTGAGCGCGATGTCCAAACACCCTTCTCGTTAAAAGCTGACGTGTGGAAATATTTTGGCTTCTGTGAAGTTGAAGGGCGAAAGGAGCTGTACAAGAGCCGCACTATTTGTAAGTTTTGTAGAGTAAAACTAAAATATTTTGGAAACACCACAAATATGAGAAGCCATATAATCCAGAGGAGGAAAAACACTCGGCTGTAACTGTTACCGGTCATTGCTGCTAAACAGAGGACATTGAGCAGACTATATTGTCGAAGCTTCCCCTCGGCTCGGAAAGGGCAAAGCGCATTACACAATCAATCTCAACTTTTATTGCGGATGATTTGCGTCCATATTACAACGTCCCATCTCTGAGATATTTCACAGACACAGCGATCCCCCCACACTACACAAGACCGAAATGATTGACATGGGAGTTTAAACGGTCACAGAATGCACGTAACTAAGCAACAGAGCATCCGTTAAAGAAGCAGCTACGTTTCCATGGCGACGCGTCAGGCTCGTCACGTGACACACCGCGGCCACAACACTGTGTGACACACAGATCGTGTTTATTACGTAAAATATTCACAAACTTGCTCATGTCCTGAACTATCTGATATTCTGATTCACAGATGTGTGTAAATGAGTGTGTTTTGTCGTTTAAAACCCTTTCTAAATGATCTTGATCGTGATCTGTAATGTGAGATGGGTGCCGTCGTGCTACACTGCAGCATTGCACTGCATCTGTCCGTGCTGACGTCCAAACTCAGGGTATTATATTACTGTTTCCATATAGAGCAAATATACATCTGAACTAATATTATATTGGACTAATCTGTTCACCTTCTTACTGATAACAGTGGAATATAGTTCCTCATAAAAAATGTCTTAAAACAAACAGCAGAAACATTTCATTTGCAGATGTTCCTCCAGTTTTCAGGTTGATGGTTATCAAAGTACTTTAAGTGATAACTTCTTTACACGGACAGGTTTTCTCACAGTAAAGTGAAGTATAGTGATACATCAAGACTTGATAATAACAAAAGTCAAGAAACTACACTTAACTGACTTAAAGCAGCTAGCACATTGACATTGTTTCCTAGTTTCAGTTTAAATCTAAAGTTTAAAAGAAGTGTTTGCTGGCCAAAATTAAAATTAGAAAAACAATCTCAGCGTGTTTCTGGATTGTACACCTGACTCTAGATGGACATTGATAAATGGGTGAATAAATCTTTCCTTTTCAACATTGCTGGGAGAAATATAAACTGATTATGTTATACATTTCTCATCTGATTATTTCTGAACATCAGGTTTAGCCGACTGTCCATCAAGCAATAGCCCGAGTGCATCTCAGTGTGTGTGTGTGTGTGTGTGTGTGTGTAAGCCTGTTGTCCACAGATGAACATCAGGTTTTGTAGCGTGCAGTGTTTTATTTTAGCGGCTAATGAAACCGAAGTTTAGAGACTCAGAAGTTACCGTGACAACATCCTGATAATATGATGCGCTTCCTGAAATATCATCTAAAGTGAAAACATTGTTTACTTCTCTCTAATAAATGATCTGTGTGTGTGTGTGTGTGTGTGTGTGTGTGTGTGTGTGTTCTAGTGTGGATCATGGAGGAGAGATCATGATCCCATCAAGACGCCACAAATGTAAGTCACACACAGAAACACAGTTTTGTTGTTTGTAGTTGAGTTGATAATGTGTGTGTTGTAAATGTGTGTGTTGTAATGTGTGTGTGTTGTGTTCAGACGCCTGTGATCTCACACTGGATCCAAACACAGCACACACTCAACTCGTTCTGTCTGAGGAGAACAGAAAGGTGACGTGGGTCTCTGAGGATCAGTCGTATCCTGATCATCCCGACAGATTTGATTATCATCCTCAGGTTGTGTGTTCAGAGAGACTGACTGGACGCTGTTACTGGGAGACTGAATGGAGCGGAGAAGGAGTTTATATATCAGTGTGTTATAAAGAAATCAAGAGGAAAGGATCGAGTCTTGACTGTGTGTTTGGACATAATGATATCTCCTGGAGTCTGTTCTGCTCTGATCAAGGATTCACTGCTCTTCACAATAATAACTCCACTGAGATCTCTGTTTCTCCAGACTCCTGTAAGAGAGTCGCAGTGTTTCTGGACGAGTCGAGCGGCTCTCTGTCCTTCTACAGCGTCTCTGACACACACACACTCACACACTTACACACATTCACACACACATTCACTCGACCTCTACTCGCTGGATTTTACCTTTATCATACAAACTCTTCAGTGTCTCTGTGTCTCATTAAACACTAAACACACACACACACTCACACTCACACACACACACACACGCACACACACACACACACTCACACACAGACTAGTACACACAGGTTGAGTGTGTAATGATGTGAAAGTGTGTGTTTTAATCTGAACTCCTGTGAATCTCATCTTCAGGAAGTTGAACATCAGTTTCCTGTTTCTGATCATCATGAAGATGTTTCAGTCACACACACAAACAGACAAATACACAAGTGTGTGTGTGGAATCAGCTCATATTTACACTGCTCTTTCATATTTCTCTGACTCTATTTTCACGAGTTCACATCATTGTAGTGTAATAGAGTTCAGAATAAAATTACTTTATCATCATCATTATTAATATTATTATTATTATCATGTGTCTGAAACCTACATTCAAAGAACTGCTGGAAAAAAGTGTTTATGCAGCTGTACATTAAAAACATTAATGTGAAGAATTTAACGCTCGGAGCCTCTTCATTTTTATCTCACACTTGATGCTTGAAATTTAAGTTTCCCTTTTTTTTTGTAAGAAAATTATTGTATACATTTTCTTATTCAGTAATATTTTTAGTTTTTTTTATCTTGAATTTTTAGGCGATTTTATGATAGTATGAAATATTGATACAGTTTTTATCATCTATTTATCTTCCATGAAAATAAATTAAACTCCTCCTTTTTTGGGTCACACTTGGTGCTTGAAATTAAGTGTTTTTTGTTGTTTGTTTGTTTGTTTTTAGGAAAATTAAAGTAATACATTTTTATTCAACAATATTTTTAGTTTTTTATTTTGAATTTTGAAGAGATTTTATAATGCTACGCAATATTTATACAGTTTTTATCATCTATTTTTCTTCCATGAAAATAAATTAAACTCCTCCTTTTTTGGGTCAATCTTGGAGCTTGAAATTAAGTGTTTTTTTTTTTTATTGTTTTTTTTTTTTTTTTTTTAGGAAAATTAAAGTAATACATTTTTATTCAATAATATATATATAATTTTTTTTTTAAGAAAATTATTGTATACATTTTCTCAATCAGTAATATTTTTAGTTTTTTTATCTTGAATTTTTAGGCGATTTTATGATAGTATGAAATATTTAAACAGTTTTTATCATCTATTTATCTTCAATGAAAATAAATTAAACTCCTTCATTTTTGGGTCACTCTTGGTGCTTGAAATTAAGTGTTTTTTTTTTTTTTTTTTAGGAAAATTAAAGTAATACACTTTTATTCAACAATATTTTTAGTTTTTTATTTTGAATTTTAAGGAGATTTTATAATTCTACTCAATATTTAAACAGTTTTTATCATCTATTTATCTTCAATGAAAATAAATTAAACTCCTTCATTTTTGGGTCACTCTTGGTGCTTGAAATTAAGTGTTTTTTGTTTTTTTAGGAAGATTAAAGTAATACACTTTTATTCAACAATATTTTTAGTTTTTTTATTTTGAATTTTGAGGAGATACTGTAATATTATGCTATATTTATACAGTTTTTATCACCTTTTTTCCATGAAAATAAATTAAACTCCTTCATTTTTGGGTCACTCTTGGTGCTTGAAATTAAGTGTTTTTTTGTTTTTTTTTAGGAAAATTAAAGTAATACACTTTTATTCAACAATATTTTTAGTTTTTTATTTTGAATTTTAAGGAGATTTTATAATTCTACTCAATATTTAAACAGTTTTTATCATCTATTTATCTTCAATGAAAATAAATTAAACTCCTCCTTTTTTGGGTCACTCTTGGTGCTTGAAATTAAGTGTTTTTTGTTTTTTTAGGAAGATTAAAGTAATACACTTTTATTCAACAATATTTTTAGTTTTTTTTATTTTGAATTTTGAGGAGATACTGTAATATTATGCTATATTTATACAGTTTTTATCACCTTTTTTCCATGAAAACAAATTTAACTAAACTTTTTGGGTCACTCTTGGTGCTTGAAATTAAGTGTTTTTTTTTGTTTTTTTAGGAAAATTAAAGTAATACATTTTTATTCAATAATATATATATATATTTTTTTTTTGAAAATTATTGTATACATTTTCTTATTCAGAAATATTTGTAGTTTTTTTTTATCTTGAATTTTTAGGCGATTTTATGATAGTATGAAATATTTATACAGTTTTTATCATCTATTTATCTTCAATGAAAATAAATTAAACTCCTTCATTTTTGGGTCACACTTGGTGCTTGAAATAAAGTGTTTTTTGTTTTTTTAGGAAGATTAAAGTAATACACTTTTATTCAACAATATTTTTAGTTTTTTTATTTTGAATTTTGAGGAGATACTGTAATATTATGCTATATTTATACAGTTTTTATCACCTTTTTTCCATGAAAACAAATTTAACTCTAAACTTTTTGGGTCACTCTTGGTGCTTGAAATAAAGTGGTTTTTTTTGTTGTTGTTTGTTTGTTTGTATTTTTTTAGGAAAATCAAAGTAATACATTTTTATTCAATAATATATATATATATATATATATATATATATATATATATATATATATATATATATATATATATATATATATATATATTTTTTTTTTTTTTTTTTTTTAGAAAATTATTGTATACATTTTCTTATTCAGAAATATTTTTAGTTTTTTATCTTGAATTTTTAGGTGAATTTATGATAGTATGAAATATTTATACAGTTTTTATCATCTATTTATCTTCAATGAAAATAAATTAAACTCCTCTTTTTTGGGTCACTCTTGGTGCTTGAAATTAAGTGTTTTTTGTTTTTTTAGGAAGATTAAAGTAATACACTTTTATTCAACAATATTTTTAGTTTTTTATTTTGAATTTTAAGGAGATTTTATAATTCTACTCAATATTTAAACAGTTTTTATCATCTATTTATCTTCAATGAAAATAAACTAAACTCTAAACTGCTTCATTTTTGGGTCACACTTGGTGCTTGAAAATTAAGTGTTTTTTATTTTTATCTATTTCCTATTTTCTTTCTTTTTAGGAAAATTAAAGTAATACATTTTTATTCAATAATATTTTTAGTTTTTTTTATTTTGAATTTTGAGGAGATTCTGTAATACTATGCTATATTTATACAGTTTTTATCACCTTTTTTTTTCCATGAAAACAAATTTAACTCTAATCTTTTTGGGTCACTCTTGGTGCTTGAAATTAAGTGTTTTTTTGTTTTTTTAGGAAAATTAAAGTAATACATTTTTATTCAACAATATTTTTAGTTTTTTTTATTTTGAATGTTAAGGAGATTTTATAATTCTACTCAATATTTATGCTGTTTTTATCATCTATTTTTCTTCCATGAAAATAAATTAAACTCCTCCATTTTTGGGTCACTCTTGGTGCTTGAAATTAAGTGTTTTTTGTTTTTTTAGGAAAATTAAAGTAATACATTTTTATTCAACAATATTTTTAGTTTTTTATTTTGAATTTTGAGGAGATTTTTATAATGCTACGCAATATTTTTACAGTTTTTATCATCTGTTTTTCTTCCATGAAAATAAACTAAACTCTAAACTCCTCCTTTTTTGGGTCACACTTGGTGCTTGAAATTAAGTGGTTTTTATTTTTATATATTTCTTATTTTCTTTCTTTTTATGAAAATTAATGTAATACATTTTTATTCAAAAATATTTTTAGGAGATTTTATAATTCTACACAATATTTAAACAGTTTTTATCACCTATTTTTCTTACATGAAAATAAATGAAACTCCTCCTTGTTTGGGTCACACTTGGTGCTTGAAATTAAGTGTTTTTTTGTTGTTGTTGTTGTTGTTGTTTGTTTGTATTGTTTTTTAGGAAAATTAAAGTAATAAATTTTTATTCAAAAATATTTTTCGGTTTTTTTTGTTAGAATTTTGAAGAGATTCCATTTTTTTTTAGAAAATTATTGTATACATTTTCTTATTCAGTAATATTTTTAGTTTTTATCTTGAATTTTTAGGCGATTTTATGATAGTATGAAATATTTATACCGTTTTAATCCGGTCACACTTGGTGCTTGAATTTAAGTTTTTTTGTTTGTTTGTTTTTTAGGAAAATTAAAGTAATACATTTTTATTCAACAATATTTTTAGTTTTTTATTTTGAATTTTGAGGAGATTTTATAATGCTACACAATATTTATACAGTTTTTATCATCTATTTTTCTTCCATGAAAATAAATTAAACTCTAAACTGCTTCATTTTTGGGTCACACTTGGTGCTTGAAATTAAGTGGTTTTTATTTTTATTTATGTATTATTTTCTTTCTTTTTATGAAAATTAATGTAATAAATTTTTATTCAAAAATATTTTTATTTTGAATTTTAAGGAGATTTTATAATTCTACGCAATATTTATGCAGTTTTTATCATCTATTTATCTTCCATGAAAATAAATGAAACTCCTTTTTTGGGTCACACTTGGTGCTTGAAATTAAGTGTTTTTTTCTTTTTTTTAGGAAGATTAAAGTAATACATTTTTATTCAGTATTTTATTTTAGTTTTTTATTTTGAATTTTGAGGAGATTTTATAATGCTACGCAATATTTAAACAGTTTTTATCATCTATTTTTCTCCCATGAAAATGAATTAAATTCCTTCATTTTTGTTTTTAGGAAGATTAAAGCAACACATTTTTATTCAATAATATTTTTAGTTTTTTTTTTTTTTTTTTTAATTTTGAGGAGATTCTGTAATACTATGCTATATTTATACAGTTGTTATCACCTTTTTTATCACCTGTGACTTTTGGGTCACACTTGATCCTTGAAAAGTACGTTTTTTTTTTTTTTTTTGTGGAAAATCAGTGTAAAACAGATTTTATGAAAATACACACTATTTACACAATACGACCTATTTTTATATAAAAATAATTTATTTCATTTTGTTTCACAATTGATGCTTGAAATGTAAGTTTTTAGTTTGTTTCTTTATTTGTTTTTTAACAACATTTACAAATGTATTTGTAACAATATACATAAACACACATAATTTCCATCAAGCCTGCAGTTTTTGATGCTAAAGATCAGCACTCATGCAGACGCTTGTTGTGTTTTGATGTTTCACTGCGTCACATGATCCTTCATCATTTCCTGCAGAGCTACAGTCACAGAAGCGTCTTGTTTTCCTGCTATCTTGAGACGCTTGACTCTGTCTGTGATTGGTTGGAGGAGCTGGTGGCGGCACTGAGCAGAGAGAAAGCGCTGTGACTCGACTCCAGGCTGCTCATGGAGCCCCTGATACAAACACACACACACACACACGCCTTTACAGAAAACATCCAGACGTCCAGATCATATTTTGAGAAGGTGTGCTATTTCAGTTAATGGTGTTTTAATGCTAAGCACTTTGCGGTGTAATGATACTGACCTGAAGTCAGTGGAGAGCAGCACCTCTGTGAAATACATGACTCTGCATTTGTGTGAGGAGACCTGCAGAGAGGCCAGAACATCATCTACACGCGGCCGACTGGAAGAAGTGCATGATGGACTGCTGTAAAGACGCCACTGCAGGATGTAGAAACCAGGCCAGCGCGTCACATGAGATCCCTGATGGGACAGAAGTGGATCAGAGCAGAAAGAAGTGTGTCTCATCTCCTGCAGTGTGTTTTGTAGTGAAATATGAGCCATGTTGATGTTGTGACAGGGTTCATGAGACTCCGCACCTGTACGCTCTCTCCCTCTCGGCAGCTCAGGGCCGTCTCCACCATGCTGTAGTCTTGTCCCAGCATCCAGGATCTGTCGATCAGCTGGACGTTGTTTCCGGCGGGACAGGCGAGGTTGTGTGCGCTCAGACCGTCTCTTTTAACTGGCTGAGGAGCTCTTCTGGAGTGATAGATGTTGAAGATCACGTCTCCTTTACACACATCAAAGTCCCACGTAATGACAGACGATACTTCTGTAATCTCGATCAGCACCTGGACACAAATTAAGTATGTTATTAAATCTGTTATTTCCTCCTCACACTGCTGATTTCCCCATTAACTCTTCACCTGAACAGTTTA
Source organism: Carassius auratus (assembly GCF_003368295.1). NCBI lineage: Eukaryota > Metazoa > Chordata > Actinopteri > Cypriniformes > Cyprinidae > Carassius > Carassius auratus. Next base: position 11,397,494 of record NC_039270.1, on the reverse strand, counting down.
TGTTGCTGTGTATGCTCTCATTGTAATCATAGACCATCAAAACATACAGGTACACATCACCTTTCCTCTGATATCACGTTTGGTTCAGGAGATATGACCCAAAATTCATAATTTGGTTATGGCGGAATGTCAAATTGTCACCATGGCAACCACTAGCCGTTTTTGAGATGGCTCCATTTCTAACCTGTAATATTGGACCAAGTTTAATGCTTTTATTAAAAAGTGAACCTCACCTCAAATTTTGCATATATATCATTCAGTTACTGTTACCTACCTCTTAAAATACATTTTGTCGTTGTCTATCGACCCCTAGGACCACTAGGTAAATTTTTGGATGAATTAGATGTGTTGCTCTCAACCTTTCCTGAGGATGGTAATTCCTGAGTTATGCTTGGAGATTTCAACATCCACCTAGATAAACCTCTGTTGGCTGATTTCCACACTCTGCTTGCCTCTTTTGATCTCAACCGAGTGTCAACTACTGCTGCTCAACAATTAGGTAACTAACTGGACCTTATTTATACATGACACTTCTCCACTGATCATTTACTGGTTACTCCACTGCACACGTCGGATCACTTCCTCCTCACTCTTAACCTCAACGTGGTCCCTCACACATCACTTACCCCTCCACATGTCATCTTTCGACATAACCTACGCTCACTCTCACCCTCCCGGCTATCTGCAATGGTTTCAGCTTCACTTCCTTCCCATAAACATCTTTTGATGCTAACAGTGCGACAGATACTTTCTACTCCACTCTTACATCTTGTTTAGACACTGTTTGCCCCTTGTCTTCCAGGGCAGCCCGTAACACCCCTTCTGCCGCTTGGTCATATGATGTTATACGCGAACACCGTTCTAAGCTTAGAGCTGCCGAAAGCGTGTGGCGCAAATCCAAAAATACTACTGACCTTAATGTGCATCAGTCACTCCTCTATTCCTTCTCTGCTAATGTCTCCACTGCTAAAAGGACATACTACCATAACAACATTATCAATTTGTCTAACTGTTGCGTGCTTTTTAAAACATTTGATCTGTCAGTTGCTTTTGACACTGTTAACCACCAGAACATCCTGTCAACCCTACTGACAAAGAGCATCTCAAGAACCGCACTCCAGTGGTTTGAGTTTTCTTTATCAGATAGGTCCTTTAAAGTATCTTGGAGAAGTGAGGTGTCCAAGTCGCAACATCTAACTACTGGGGTGCCTCAGGGCTCAGTTCATGGACCCCTTCTCTTCTCTGTCTACATGGCATCATTAGGTTCTGTCATTCAGAAACATGGCTTTTCATATCACTGCTATGCTGTTGACACTCAACTCTACTTCCCATTCCATCCTGACGATCTGACGGTAGCTGCTCGCATCTCAGCTTGTCTAACAGACATTTCTTACTGGATGATCTGAAGGACCATCACCTTCAAGTCAATCTTGTACAGACAGAACTGCTTGTGGTTCTAGCAAATCCATAATTTCATCACAATTTCAACATCAAGTTAGGCACATCAACCCTGCAGATTTGCTTTATTCAACATTAAGAAGATCAAGCCCTTTCTTTCAGAACATGCTTCACAACTCCTTGTTCAAGCTCTTGTTCTGTCCAGGCTGGACTACTGCAATGCTCTCTTGGCAGGTCTTCCAGCCAATTCTATCAAACCTTTACAATTAATCCAGAACATGGCAGCAAGATTAATTTTTAATGAGCTGAAAAGAATACACGTCACACCTGTTTATCAATTTGCACAGGCAACCGATAGCTGCTCATATAAAATTCAAGGAATTGATGTTTGCCTACAAAACCACCACTGGCTCTGCACCCCTTCACCTAAATTCATTACTTCAGACTTATGTGCCCTCTAGAAGCTTGAGTTCTGCAAGTGAACGTCGCTTGATTGTGCCATCCCAAAGAAGCACAAAGTCACTTTGACGGACTCTTAAATTCAATTTTCAGTCCCTCCAGAAAAACGCAATTATGCGATAGCTTGATTTCATGCATAATCAGCCAAAGGCCGCATATTTATGCGGGGTCGCATTTTTTATAAATACGCAGCTCTTTTGCCGCATAAATTACCGATTTCAGAAAGCAAAATATGCAGGGCTAGCATGATTTCATAATCCCTGTATTTTCGTTGCAAAAAACTCACAAAAGTAAAGTGCCATTTTCCCCTATTGCCATGGGAACCTTATGAAGTGACGTAATTGAGTGACGTGAACATCATCTGCAAACCCCGCGGTGAAAATTGGCGGTATTAATTTTCTCCTCAATTGTAACTTTGATATTAATAAAATTCCCCTTAAGCTGTCTAACTTTCATAGACAAGCTCTATTATCTTGGTTGTTGGTGTACAAACACAATTTCTCTCCCCACAGGTGTTTGATTTGGAACAATAAAGATATTAAATATAAGAATAAGACACTTTTTTTCGATTATTGGATCAGAAATAATATAATATTGGTGACACAGTTGTTTCGTCCTGATGGTGTTTTACTTTCATATGGAGAATTTTTAAATAAGTTTAAACTTCCAATTTCTGCAAAGGATTATGCAGTGGTCTTTGATGCTATACCTTCTGGTCTTCTTCAGTTGATGCGAGATGCTGATGCTTTTGATTTGAACATAACTAATGACTTAAATGTAAAGTTAGATGGTATAAGTATTCTTGATAAAAAATGCAATAATAATTTTCTTAGACAGATTTGTCGGCCATTTAGAATACCCCCAGCTAAAAGTTTTTGGAATTTTCGCTTTAAGGACATTAATTGGGAGGAGGCTTTTATAATCTCCAGGAGATACTGTGTCATCAATAAGATTCGCGAGGTTTCATTTAAAATTATTCATTGTATTTATCCAGTAAATGAGGTTATTAAAAGATTTAAGAAGGATATTGATTTGAAATGTGTCTTTTGTATGAGTTTGAATGATGAAAGTATATGTCATCTTTTTTTTTTGATTGTATTTGTACTAAATTATTCTGGTATGATTTTAGGATCTTCTTTGAAGAGATTTCAGGAATTGACATTACTTTAGAAGAAAAGAATGTTTTATTTTATTATGATAAGCCTTTAGAGAATACATTCTATTTTGTTATTAATTTGTTTATTATATTAGCGAAATATCACATTCATAAATGTCGATGGTCAAAGAGTACACCTAATTTTTTACAATTTAAATTTGAGTTACGTCAGTATCTTAAAGTGATGGAATGTGTAAGGAACTCCAAAGCAAAAAAAGACTATAGATTGTTGTAAAGCCTTGAAACGTTATCCTTTTTAAGGACTTTTGTATACTTTTTTGTAGTTGGAAATATGGATTTGTTTTTAATACCCCTCTGTATATAGTTCTTATTTTTGTTTTTTGTTTGTTGATTTATTTAGTATTTACTTTTTCTTTTTTTCACAATTATTGTCAGGTTGAATATACAGTATTTATATTTTTGCTTTTATTGTTCATTTGTGTGTGAATTGTCACTAAATAAAGCATAAAAAAAAAAAAACCCTGCGGTGAAACCAGGGTGAAACTTGAAGCACGCAAATCATTCTTTGCCAACAAAAATAAGCGCAAAAGAACGCGTGAAGCAGTTTCCCGATTTGTTACATGACAGTGGAGCCAAATTATATTGCGAGAACTTGCGAAAACTGCGGTTTGATGAAATAGAGAAAAAAAGGTGATTCCCCCAACACCCCCTTCTCACTTTGCTACTAACACTGTTGTAGTTTCATTCAGAAGTTGATGCAACTTTACAGTTGTAAGATTGCACTTTTTTGTTACAGAACAGTACCAAAAATTTACAGTTGTAATTATATTAGTAGTATGTAAAATAATTTACGTTGCAGTAAGAGATTGCAACTTAAATATTCTGTGATTTAGTATGCTTGCTTATATTAGGAAGTAATAAGAAATTACTCTTTACATTAAGGTAGTAGCCTAGTGAGAAAAAGGTCTTTTTTCTCTTTTTCATCAAACTGCAGTTTTTACAAGTTCAGGCAATTTCATCGCATAAAATTGCAAAAATATCCTGCATATTCCATCGCATTTTTTAAGAAAACGTGCCGCAAAATCAAGGATTTTTGCCCGCAAAAATCACAAAAAAAATCTGTGTTTTTCTGGAGGGACTGTTAAATGTTCCCTCCTGGTGGAATGACCTCCCCAACTCAATCCGAGCAGCTGAGTCCTTAGCCATCTTCAAGAATTGGCTTAAAACACATCTCTTCCATCTTTATTTGACCCTCTAACTTTAACACTCACTATTTTAATTCTATTCTAATTCTACATAAAAAAGACCTCTCACACTATCTCGCTCTATCATTTTTCTATTTTGATTTTTTTTTTTTTATTGTATTATTTAAAATCCCTTGCTACGTGCACTGTGTTAACCTAACTGAGACTTGTTATAGCACTTATATATCATTGCTCTTTTGTTGTTTTTGATTGCTTCCATTGTCCTCCTTTGTAAGTGGCTTTGGATTAAAGCGTCTGCTAAATGACTAAATGTAAATGGGCATCTTACACTAAATGACAGATATGCTGGTTAGGTATGTTTTGACACTGGGATGCTGGTTCATGCTGGTCCTTTGCTGGTTAATGCTGGTCATGTACTGACAAAGGATCAGCATAAACCAGAATTAACCAACATCAAAAATACCTAACCTTTTTTTTTTTTTTTTTACAGGGCTAGACTAACAGTGTTTGACTTTCACGCTGCATGTCTTGTTATGACCCACAGATGGCGCCGGTCATCAAAATACAGTTTGTGTAATAAACTTCTCACAGCTGAAGTAAACAGCAGAAACTGTATATTGTTGAGTATCGTCTGTGGATGAGCTGTACCTCGTGTGGAGCTCCCTTCAACACACTCGCGCTCTTGTAGATGGTTTCGCTCCACAGTTTAAGATCCTCGTTTTCCTGCTCCTCAGCCGTACGATACAGAGACTTGGGAACCAGACCAGCCTCAGGAACATCACACTGAATTAAACAACAGAAACACAGTTAGATTCGAGTGACATCCGGTTGTTTTCATGCCTGTCTGAATAAACATACAGCTACACGTGTGCTGTAAGTGTATTCTTTTAAAATCTATAATTCAGTTCTCTTTTTAAAAGTATACAACAGTGTTGTTTTTTCACATGTGTTTAACACTGAAATGAATTAGATGAGTGTCTGTTTGACACAAACCTCTCATAATATGCACAAATAAAACAATATTTAAATATAATTATGCAAATAATTATTTGAGAATGACTTGCTGGTGTAAGAAGAGCGTGTGACGTGTCCTATCTCTTTTAAACAAATGATGCACAGATCTGTCTGACGCTCCAGTTCGGTGACCCCACTGTATCAGAAAGTGTCTCGACCGATCAGAGTTTAAACATGTCAGATCTCACCAGCAACAGACTCACCAGAGCGTCTCCTCCTAAGAAGTCAGGGATGAAGTCTCTGTTGATGTAGTCCACCAGACCTCCAGGCCCCTGGTAGTCATTCCCAGCATAGATGAGAAACTTCTTCCGTGTGTTTTCGTCGATGAATGGACTCACCTGAGCGCAGAACAGGGTGCAACAGAAATCAGCGGGTCATTTTTCATTAGCACTGCTAACAAAGGCCCAGGCAAGCATGACATTTACAGAAGCCTGGCAATTAAGAAAGACTCCATGCTAACATGACATTTTACTCTGAAGGGTCAGTGTGTAGACCGAACAATTAACAAACATTAAATAAAGACTGGGTATGTGCTTATCTCAGTCTTTCCCAGTATTGTCAACTATCTGTTAACATTCTTTCAATCTGCTAAGTGTGTCACAATGTGAAATCCTATGTTTGTGTGTGTTTACCAAAGTCCAGAGCACAGGAAACACTCTGGGTGCTCTCAGTATTAGGAGACGTCCCAGAGTCTCAGGGTAGTTGGCTCCTACAAGCTCTATCATCCTCAGCAAGGCTTTGATTCCTGGTCTCCACAGATGTCTCATATTTAACCCCTCCAGATCCACCAGACACGTCCAACAACTACACAACACAAACATAGAAGCAATCATTACTTATCAGGGTAGAGACATCACTTAAACACATAGTATGTGTGACAACCAAGAACTGATTCTGATTTCAGAGGAAATACGCAGTCTATTGGCCATTTACTGCAGACCACCTCCTAGTGGTCGGGAGCATTTCAATTTTTTTATGTCGTTGTGTGTTGTGCACTACTGGGCACTACTTCACTACATGGTGACCAGTGACTGAAATAGAAGAGCATTTTAATATGGAAGTGATTTATTCCTTTAAGATTTTGATGACAGGGATGTTCATATGTTTGGAGGTGATCGTGATTCTGCAGTGAACTGACTGGATCATTTATATCCAGAATGAAGTGATGGATAAACAAAGTGCTGCTGATATTTCCTGCTTTAAATGAAAGTGTCAAGATGCGCTTCCAGCCCAATTTCACCTTTTTCAGACTCAATTTATATTCCTCTCTCAAGTTAAATAAAGACCACCACTATTAGGTGAATACCATTTCTAATTGATGTGCTCTGTATGCAAATGCTATGGCTAATGCTTCGAGACACTGATTTTACATCGGATGCCAAGTGGCGACCCAATCCAGTACCATAACTGTTGTACAATAGTTAAAAAATGTCTTTGAAATCATTTGACACTATATGAATTTTTAGGGTGTAATTCTCCTGATAACCTGTAATTCACCATCCAAACAATGCAAAAAAACTAAATCAAATCAAATTTAGTTCATTCTCAAACTGATTTAGTTGTATTTTCCTCAGCCTTGCATAGTTTTGTTTGTAGTTTTAGACTATGAAGATATGTCAGTTTGTATATATGTTAGCATATGTCATGTTTGATTAACTATAGTCACAAATTAATTTCTGCCAAAATACCATTATGTTTTCTTGGACAAAACACCTTTCGTACAGTATGTCAATGAAAGACTGAAAGTGTTTTCTCCACCAATTTTGGGTCGTGACCCACCAGTTCTAATTTGAGACCATTTAATCGCATATAGCTGATCATTTTCTGTTTATTGACAGGATTTACAGAAATGGCTACATGATTCTAAAGTGTTTCTATTATAAGTTAATTTCAATGCTTCCCACATCTGAGTTTAATATGGCTTTAAAAGGAAATATTGAATCAGTATCCCTCCTCTGTATGTATAAATCACTGGCTTCTGATGTCAGACTTTACATTTGCTCTGCCATCATCCCCCAAATCCTAAAAATGTTTGGCTGGCTGTAAATGGGGTCAAATAAAAGGCCTTTACTCTGAATGACAACAAGCCACATAGAGTTACAGCCATTTGGTTAATGAACTCCCTTCAGAATGAGCTTCTGAGTCGATGATAGAGAGAAAGAAATCAGCCTCTTTCCTCTGAAACTTCCCATGTTTCAAGGGTGTGGAATGAAATGAGATTTTAATTGAAAAGAGGAAGAGTAGTAAATGTAAATTACTCATCCCTTGCTCTCCAAGTGCTTGTTAATATGGCTGTGAAGTGGTCGAATGATTGGAGTGACTCTTGTGACAGTTAAAGGGGGGGGGGGGGTGAAATGCTCGTTTTCACTCAATATCCTGTTAATCTTGAGTACCTATAGAGTAGTACTGCATCCTTCACAACTCCTAAAAGTCTTTAGTTTTATTATATTCATACGAGAAAATGGAAAACCCATCATTCAAAACAAACCATGGCTAACAGTCAGATTCAGTGTATATTTATGATCCAGAATCAAATCCAGAGGCTGAAACTGAACGAGAGCAGCAGCAGCAACGACTCGCTCCGAGCGGGGCTCGAACCCGGGTCTCCGGCATGGGAGACAGATGCACTAACAAGGAGGCAGAGATATTTTAAGCAGTTTTACTCACCGCATGCTGTTCCAACACACGATCGTGACCCTTTTTCGTTGGGATTGCATCATCCTTAAGAAATAAACAATGTGCAAATCCATCGTCAAACTGGGCCTTATTTGTAAAACAAGCATCTTCGAAATGCAGGGAACAAACAAAAACACTTGCACAACTCCGTTGATGCTCTGTAAAAATAAACTCCATCCACTGGTCCCTTAATGCTGTTTTTTTTTGGTAATCTGTGCAGGGTTGTCTTGCCCTGGCAACCAAAAACACACTTCTTTTGTGACATTTCGCGACGCTCTCGCTCTGATCAGTGAATGTCTGTTGTGCTCTCTCTGCTCTGCTATACGGGAATACGCGCTCTTCCAGCAGACGTGCCCTCAGGACCCATATAAGGAAATTCCGCTCCATCTAACGTCACACAGAGCCATACTCGAAAAAAAACTTTCCGAAACTTGTGACAAACCGGAAGGAGTATTTTGGGAACAAAAATACTCCTTCAAACGTACAACTTAATTTTTTAAACTTTGTCCATGTTTAGCATGGGAATCCAACTCTTTAACAGTGTAAAAAACTCAGTATTCATGAAATAGCATTTCACCCCCCCCCCACCCCACCCTTTAAGTGAAGCTGTAACATTTTATCACTTTCAAATTTATTTTGAGGTTTTTGCATCATCCCATATAAAGCCAAAATTAAGAATGACAGGAAATATATATACAGTACACACACACACACATACACACACACACATATATATATATATATATATATATATATATATATATATATATATATATATATATATATATATATATATAAACCATCATAAATAATGATTCATACGGGTGATGCACTATATTGCAAGTCTACTTACCATACACTAACTTGGAATAAAAATCAAGTTGATTATAGTTTGAAAGCATACTTTCTTGCACTTATCAGTGGTTGCTGTTTTTCATGTTTCATGAAAGCTCCCCCTTTAGACATCTTTATATGAAACATATTCTTCAGAATATTCTTCTTTTATGTTCACCTGAAGAGAGAAAAAATATGTTCTGAAATGACATGAAGTATACTCACACAATTTTCATTTTTGATCAGTAATTCCCTGATGGACAAGTCAGTTCAGTGTCCATCTTTATTTATTTATTTATTTTATTTTTTGTCCATCAATGTAAATGTTTACAGGATGTGGCTGTTGAATGCTGAATGCTGTTTGGTGGATAAATATTCTAATTATTTTTCAAGAAACACACAGCTAAAGGAGTTTCACACAGGTCTTGACCTAATTACAGTTCAAATATTTTTGTTATGTTAAAGATATTTACAGCCTAAATCAGCAATTGACCCAAAACCCAAAAAAAGATACTGAATGAGAAAACAAATCAAATCACTCAAGTGATTAGCTCAAAAAGTGTTACCAGATATTGGCACACTTTTTAGGGTTGTTTGCATGGAAATTATTTGTAATGGTAACAGCTAGCTCTCTCCAGATACTAGAGATCATCTCTGAAAGTGTTACTAAGGTTGTTTCAGGTCAGTGTTTTATTTCTCATTTTCTTCATCCAGTGCATGTCCCAAGACCCTTTAATCATTTCCACAAATAAATGGTGTAGATCAATCCCTGAAAGACTCAATAACACAAAAATGGTGTGCACATCCCAAACATCCAAATAGGATGCAGGTGCAAGACAACTGAGTAATATAATCAAATAAAGAAGTGAAGTCTGCACACTGAAAACTACTGCTCCAGAGGAATTTAAATAAGCTCAAGCAACGCTTCGACCTTCAGGTCTTCATCAGGCACAGTATCAATGTCAAGTGAAGTCGACTTTAAATAGACACAGGTGATCACCTTAATTAGGCACATCCAAGCAATCATGTGACAAATACAAATCATGTGACACATACAAGTCATGTCTATTATGTTACAAAAACATACAACAGATACAAGCTTCAAAGATATTTTGAATCTCTATAAAAATGGCTTAATATCAAAATCATCATTCAACCCTAAAGGTGACAATGTATTTAAAGTATAAATCCAGAATCTTTCCCTCTGTAATAATTTCTTTTCATAATCTCATCCTCTTAAGGGTTTTGTTACCTTTTCTATACGGATATACTGTAAAACGCTGATGTTATGGCCTGCTTGTCTAAAATGAGACGCTATAGAACTGCGCATATCTCCAGTTCGAATGTTACTGCGATGTTCACTAATACGAGTGTGTAATTGTCTGAATGTTTCACCCACGTATGCAAGACCAGAATGTCACGACCAGCGCGTGGATGACTAAACGATTCACATGTATGTGTAAAAGCACACTGGGAACACTTACCACATCTATAATTACCAGGAGGAAGAGAAGAAATACTTTGTTTGACACGTGAAGGATATTCAGATTTAACAAGTAAGTCACAAAGATTTCTGACCATTTTTGAAGACACCTGATAATTTAGGATCACTTGAAATAATATGCCAATGTTTGTTTAGGACTCTACGAAACAGAGTATTTTATCACGCACATGGGAGCATTATGATCTTGCGTTTTATTATTGTGTTTTGTTCGAAAACACTGCATTTCAGATGTCTCGTTGAATGTCTTTTTGGCATCTTCGATCCATTCTATACGATAACCACGATTCAAGAGTCTTTTAGTTAAATCATTGGCTTGATGAGTATAAGATTTATCCGTACTACAAACTCTGCGCACACGCTTAAATTGGCTGATATCTGTAGGTAAACTCTTAACTAAAGGTATAGGATGGAAACTATCGTCTCTTAAAATAGTATTGCGATCCGTTGGGATGTCGGTATATAAACTCTGAACATCAAAGGTAGCAAGAAGCACATCATCAACAGCATAGTAAATATTATAATGATTCAATAAAGTCCAGTCTTTTACATATGATGACAACATGGGTACAAATGGTTGAAGAAATATTCTCTGAGAGACTACCAATACCGCTCACAATAGGACGCCCTTTCAAAGGGGTATCTAGTCCTTTGTGAACCTTAGGCAAAGTGTATATAATAGATGTAATTGTAAAATCTGATCATGTTGGCCTGTGTGTTTATGTTTTCACCTGTCTGCACCAACATAAAAGTTCATTTAAGGACAGCAAAGCCATTTTCAGTGATGCAAGTATACTTACCCATGTAACTATCAGACAGGATTGTCTAACACATAACAAGTGCTAAACAGGATTAGAAGATCTGCACAGTTTAACGATCGCAGATCCATGGTCTTATCCTTCTCTTAGGGGCTAATGCTTGGGCCCATTTAGACAAACACTCTTACTGTTAATTGGCCGATCCATGACATTCTAAATAAAACGGTTTCACATCCAGAGCAACGTTTGTGGTTAGTGTGGTTCACCTTTAAAACACATTGACAGTGATTTATTCCCACTTGTCTGTATGTTACTATAGCAACCAATATTCAAAGGTTTTAAGAAAAGCCCATTCCCCTGCACTGTCACACAAGACCAGGGTTATGGATACCAGCTAATTTGGACAAAATAAAAGAGCTAGTCTAGCACCGTACAGAGATAATCATGTTATGATGTGTCCTTGACTTTCTGAGAATGTTTGGGTCCTATATGCAAATTAATAATGGAAGACTTAGATCATTCATGAAAAATGGATGGTGATTCTTTTTATTGGTCTCCATTAGATTCTGAATAGAAAATAAATAATAAGATAAGACAAACTATTTTCTTATTGTAAACTACTAAATTCACTGAACTGTCCATAAATGAAAATGTGCTGAATATTATTCACCTTCGGGCCTTCATCCAAGATGTAAATGAGTTCATCAGATTCTACAGATTTGGAGAAATGTAGCATTACATCACTTGGATCGTCACACATGGATCCTCTGCATTGAATGGGTGCCATAAGAATGAGTCCAAACAGCCGATAAATCATCACAATAGTCCTCAAGAAAGGAAAAAGAGTCACTCAGGTCCATGAATGAACATCTTATGAAGTGAAAAAAGCTGCATGTTTGTTACAAAACAAATCAAGCACTAAAGCATTTAACCATGTTCAGCTTTGCTTTTTTCACTAATGTTCAACTGTTTTTTTTAATAGACTTTTTTTGGATCATTAGTCATCAAAATTTGATAAACACTTCAGGAATCACAGAGATGCACCTTTATTTTAATAAAACTGACTGCTCACAAAAACCCCTCATGTTTTTAGTAATTTCAGGTTTGGATGTGATAGACATTAAATGCTTGTTTTCACTCAATCTCCTGTTAATCTTGAGTACCTATAGAGTAGTACTGCATCCTTCATAACTCCAAAAAGTCTTTAGTTTTATTATATTCATAAGAGAAAGATAGTCTGTACCGATTTTTGCCGGAAAAACACGACCGACTGGAGGCGTGACGTGTGGGCGGAGCTAAAGAATCACGAGCGCGAATAGGATTTTGAGTTGAGAGCGTGTGGAAGCTGTGACATTATCGTGAGTGAAAACCCATCATCCAAAATAAACCATGGCTAACAGTCAGATTCAGCCGTTTATTTATGATCCAGAATCAGATCCCGAGGCTGAAACTGAACGAGAGCAGCAACCGCAACAACTCGCTCCGAGCGGGGCTCGAACCCGGGTCTCGGCATAGGAGGGGACGCACTAACAAGGAGGCAGAGATATTTGAAGCAGTTTTACTCACCTCCTGCGGTTCCAACACACGATCGTGACCCTTTTTCGTTGGGATTGCATCATCCTTAAGAAATAAACGATACGCAAATCCGTCGTCAAACTGGGCCTTGTTTGTAAAACAAGCATCTTCGAAATGCAGGGAATAAACAAAAACACTTGCACAACTCCGTTGATGCTCTGTAAAAATAAACTCCATCCACTGGTCCCTTAATGCTGTTTTTTGTTTTTTTTTGTAATCTGTGCAGGGTTGTCTTTCCCTGGCAACCAAAAACACACTTCTTTTGTGACATTTCGCGACGCTCTCGCTCTGATCAGTGAATCGCTCTGATCAGTGAAATGTCTGTGCTGCTCAGCCTCGCTATACGGGAGCGCGCACTCTTCCAGCAGAAGTGTCCTTAGGACCCATATAAGGAAATTCCACTCCGTCACACAGAGCCATACTCGAAAAAAACTTTCCGAAACTTGTGACAAACCGGAAGGAGTATTTTTGGAACAGAAATACTCCTTCAAACGTACAACTTAATTTTGGAAACTTTGTCCATGTTTAGCATGGGAATCCAACTCTTTAACAGTGTAAAAAACTCAGTATGCATGAAATAGCATTTCACCCCCCCCCCCCCTTTAAGTGGTGATATCTAAGTGGGTGAGTTGTTTACTCACCTTTTAATAAGTCTTTCCATTTACATCGTTCATTAATTCAAACCAGTTTGTGATGTGGAATGTGCTCAAACATAAGAGGTGAGAATTATCACATGAACACTAATATGACAGTCATAGTACAATGAAGGCACGGCCTCATCTCACATAATTTCCCCTGTTCATTCTCAGTTACCTCCAAATAAAACCATTTCATGCTTTAGGGGGTCTGTTAAAAGTCAGTGGGCTCAGTGGAGGCTTCTACTTGAACTTCAACCACTGGTGTCACTTTAGCTTTAAAACAAGCATTTTATACACACTTTAATGTTGAAGGAGTGGATGCCGAGTTGCTATATCCTTCATATTGATATTAATTATATTATTACACAATTTCTTGTTTGACTTCTGCCATCTGATGTCCAGCATAAACGCATTCTTAGAAAGCACGGAAAGCCGTAAAGGGCAAAAGTGCAAGTGAAGCACCAAGGTAAAAGTGCATTTACGGCCAGGAGAGCCACAGGAGACAGAAAGGGTGTTTGTGTAAAGCTATAGGAAATACAGAGAAGAAAGTAAGACGCTAGACGGGGGCTCTAGTCGTAAATCACTCTTCCAACTCTCGACTACCCACCATTACTGACAGGGGTACCCCGAGCTTTAGTAAATAGGTCAGGTCAGTGGTTAGGGAACAGAAATCCCAAAAAGGAGAGTTAAAATAGATAGTGATAATCTACAGTACAGACCAAAAGTTTGGAAACATGACTATTTTTAATGTTTTTGAAAGAAGTTTCTTCTGCTCATCAAGCCTGCATTTATTTGAAAAACATTAAAAATAGTCATGTTTCCAAACTTTTGGTCTGTACTGTATATGCACATATACAGATAAATATATAAGTCAAGGGAAAGGATTGATTGATCTGGGATGCATCAGGAACAACCCTGAAAGAGCAAAGATTTTGTTTCATGACCCTATTTGGATTGGACCATATGGAAATTCTGGAATATACTTTGCAGTTTCATCACGCAGAAGTCTGGTGCTGTTGGTAAGATTGCCGCTTCAATATCTTTTTGGTTTATGATAGAAATATGACTGACAAATTAGGTAACTTGCTCAGCCCTGATAGAAATAATGAAACAGAAGAGAGCAAATGCTATAAACAGTTTGGCTCTGAAGTTCTGACTTTAAAAATATTCTCTGAATTAATTGAAAGAATGGTCGGTCTGAGCTTTGATTCTGATTGGAAAGTTAAAATAAATAAATAAATTGATTGGCATTAAACAAAGAAAGAACCAGAGATAAATAAATAAATGTATGTATGTGCCAGTTTGTTTAACCTGTTAAATGTAAATATAAATGTATATAAAAATAAAATGTGTATATATATATATATATATATATATATATATATATATATATATATATATATATATATATAGTATATATAAGTATATTCTGAAATGTATTTTGTTATCAACTGAGTACATATGAAACGCTCACCCTTCAACTTTACTGTCACAAACAGTCATGTGACCAAAATGAATAGAGGGTGGAATGTTCTTGGGTGCAGAACAGGAAAATAACAAAGAAAAAATGAAAAACAATTCAAATGAGGACTGCAGTAATATATAAACCGTATAATAATATGGATAATTCCAGTCCTCTGATTACTCCTCAAACATACACCTTTGTTTTATGTTTGTGTGTTGCTCGGCCACCACAACTGATTCTGAGGAACTACATTGTTTGGTGGAAGAATACAGTTTTTATTAATATCATTACATTTTATTCGCTTTGTTTTATTTTGTGAAATTACATACATGAAATAACCATTTTATAAAAGCAAAATGAGTGATCCTCTGCAGCCATCTTCTGGTTATAGCCATAACATCATGTGATATTCATTTTAAAAATGATTATTTATCACAAGGTGGCACAATCTTCCACTTAACCATGACACATTTTTCACAATTGTCTCCATGAACAAATAGAAAAATTTGGCTACACTTTATTTTAAGATGTCCTTGTCACAGTGTAATTATTCATTTAAGTACTCCATAATATTTATTAACATGCACTTACTATATTGTTAGGATTAGGGTTTGTCTTTTGCATGTAGTTATGTATAATTTACTGTTATTATAATAGTAAGTATATAATGTGTACCAAGGACAATAAAAATCCTGATCTTCTTTAGTGAATTTTACTCATAATGTTACTCTTTTATATACAGACATACAAAATGTGAATAATTTTGAGGCAAATAATAAATTTAAAATTTACAAATTTAAATGTATTTAAATGTAAAATGATGTTAAATGTCCCATTAAATGTATTCCAGTTTTTAACAGTATAGTAAAGGAACTTACCATTGACCAATGAACAGGTTTTTACTGTAGCATTGTCTGATACTGTTGAACATATGACATACTGTATAGTACAAACTTTAATATAATAAAATCATGATTTTACCCGCTTTTACTATTGCTAAGCTCTATAATCTTCAGCTGACAGTAATGGAGGTCTGCAGGTAACTGCTGCAAGCTTTGTGAACGGCTCAGTCCATGATTACAATTGAAACTTGGATAATTGAAATGTTTCTGAATAGCAGTTAGGGTAAAACTTATGCCCTCTTTGTTATTCAAGTGTCATGTCATGGGAATAATTTTCAATTAAACTCTGGATTGTGGCCAACAAACGGGACTTGAAGGATAACTACCGGCCTCACACCGGAGGGTGAGCCACTTCTAAAATAGTACCATAAGTCTGAGGAGGAAAGATTGATGGTGGCACTTTTAACATTTTAGAAGGGGCTCACCCTCTGTTAAAAGGAGGCACTGAGGGAAATGTCACCAAATGAAAGCAGTCAGTTTGGAAATCCTAAGTGGAAACACATCAACATCGATCCTACAAACTCAGGAAAACAATGGGCATAGTAAAGCCAAAGACAAACACAGGGGACCCTGCGTCTCTGGATTAAATCGAGGGTCAAATAATAATGCTTTTACAGCCTTAAACACAGAGCCATGAACAACATCACAGCTCTGATCCAAAACCCGCTATTGGGCAGATAATAGCCACAGTAACATACTTTCTGTCAAACTCCCTGTTCAGATACACAACAACACAAGCATCATTTAGCTGAAGAGTTTATGGAAATGACACTTGTACGTGTACATCTGCAGCTCTTATTGCTATATGAAGGGGAGAGACATGCAGAACAACACATTTGTGCACAAGTGAACTCACAGATGCCATAAGAGATGACTTCATTATCATAAACTATTACTTTTTCTTTGCACATAATTCACAGAGAGGGTAAACCAGAGTTGAAAAGAGGATATTTATAGATTCACTATAAGAAGATTACCTGAGAGATGTTTATATCTGCATCCACATTGTATATTCAGGAGGTAATTTGATTAGGTTTCATATATTTTCATGTGGCTTACAAAACTCTTGAAGCAGAAGCACAGTCCCAAGCTTTTGTGTTGAAATCTGCTGCACTCATCAGTGGTTTTATGGCTGAATTACTGACTTCTATAACTGAGCAACGTGACGATATCTAGTGAGAAACACAAATAAGAGCATTTCAGCAACTGAAGGACTAGTTTACACAAAACTGACCATTCTGCCATTATTTACACCATTGTGCTGTTACAAAACTACAATTATTATTATTAGTATTATTATTATTATCATTATTATTTATTTTTTACGTTTATGGAACACAAAACAAGAAATTGTGAAGAATCTGACGTGAAATCATCTTTGCTCTTCTCATAAGACAATGAAATCATTTAGAGATGTAAAGGGTTCGTAAAGGCCACAGTCATAGTGCATTTTACTGAGTACAATGTCTACATTTATGCATGTATATGTTTATTCATTTAGTACCAGTAGTACATGGTACAAAAATCACTGTCCAAACTGTAATTCAGAAATGTCCAATACTGTAATTTTTGGTTTCACAATGAGGATCTTCAACTTCAATTTCACTGGAGAATGATAAATAAGAAATAACCCTTCTGTCAGCAAACACAAAACAATTAACAACCATATGCCTAACAGATAAATCCTCAGCATTACTGCCAACAAAATAAATGCATATTTTTTACTGAGCTGAGTGTCACCCAGTGGTAAAGATTGCAATAACAATGCAGCCTCAAATTGATACATTAATACCTTTAAATGTGTTTCACTTCATTTTAATTATTTTCATCTCAGTTTTAAGCATCTGAAATTTTTTTTTCCTTCTCTCTCTCTCTCTCTCTCTCTCTCTCTGAATGCGTTCTCATGTTTCATACTCCAGTCCAAGTAGGAGGCAGTAATTCATCAGTTTGCTTGTAAACAGCACCAGAAGAAGAAGGTCAAAGTGAAAGTAAAAGTTTTCATATCGGAGGACCAGACGCCATCTCGCAGGATTCAAAACCAGAAAATACCTTCACACGTTACGGTAAGTTCGTTATAACGTTTCATACCTGCAATATATAATTTGCGCCTAAACAAATATGTCACATAAGGTACATGCAGAGGTAAATTAACACACAGGATTCAACGGCCTGAAGCCCAAGGGCCTACACTGAAGACGTACACGGAAATTATATTTTATATACATTTTATGTAAATTATCTTTTTAATTATACATTATTGTCGAATAATTATATGTGGGAGAGTGCATCAGTGACAGCAATATTCTACAAACACATAGTCGTAAATTTTCAGGACTCGCAATATTTTCTGCGACGCCCTGTTTTGTGAATGAAACCGGAAAACGAGTTTTCTGTAACATCATACAGTTTGAGTTCAGTAACTAACTGTACACATTCGTGGATTTCATAGAAATGTTTAAGTATAGGTATATCTATGGTACTAGGATAAGTAGCCTACCAGATATGGGTGTCATACCATAAAATATTTTTTATACGAATGACTGTGTTTTTAACTGGAATTTAATAAAAGCATTGTAACTTACTAATATAACACGTTTATTGTACAGAAAGAGGGCAAAATAACATTTACATTATCAAAGAACATTTTCATTTAGTCTTGCCAGAGTAAAAACATTCTCAAAAACTCAGATTATAATTACCTAAACTCTGTACAATGTTAAATGAATAGATATATTACTTGCATTCATAGCACACCTGTACTTTGTTGTTTCTGCTGAGAAAATTAATCAGAGAATTTAGTAAGCGAGCGTGCACAGTGACGAAACAGCAGCGTTTCAGCGATGACTCATCTGAACGCCTCTGATTGGCCATTGCATTCATAAACTCAATGGAAAAGAAACCAAATTAAATAACACAGTTGCAAATTTTGATTTTAACAATGTGTTATTAAATACTGGAATTATCTAAGATTAATTAATGTTTAGAATAATTTTTCATTGACAGTTTGTTAACTAATGAATTAACATAATGTCAAGTAATGAAGCCCTAATGTAAAGTGTGAACGAACAATAAAGAATCAAACACTGTCTAGGGTATGTTGTAGTCCAGATTAAAATGTGTGTATATATATATATATATATATATATATATATATATATATATATATATATATATATATATATATATATATAAAAAAAAGGTTACGGCCAATTAAGGCTAAATATTCAAGTACTTGCCACTGTGATTAACACCACTACAAACGCAAAAATCTGAATGGCTATTTAAACTTTTAACCTGTTAGCCAGCCCAACGATGCCCTCGTCCTGAATGCCTTTCAACTTGCACGTGTCAGTGTTTATGAATAGATTAAATTAAACGGGACAAATTTAATTTTGACAATCTATGGATCATTATAAAGATCTAAGCCTCAAGCATCGACGACAGATCACTGTTTTTCAATGGAAAGCTTATAAAGACTGTATTTGCTACATTTGTGTAAGCAGTACACATACAAACATGCTAAAAAAGCTAATGAAATTTATCAGCAACTTATTCTGTTAGTTGTGCAACCTTTCCTTTCAGAGGAGAAAACTCAGCCAGTGAGCTTTATTGAGCGTCATCTTTTTCTACCAGTCGTGGACCGCCGGCCACAGTATCACTTGTGCTCACACATGATGTGCGGGTCGGGTTTCTGTCCAACCCCAGGGTCCCGCTTTTATGAAATTATTTGGCCCGCCTCAGCCCGCAAATAAAGTCAAATTTCTTTACCCACCCCGACCTGCACATCGGGGACATCACGGAAAATACGTTGGTACTTAAACCTTCGTATTGTAACCTTACAATACTTCTATATTTCTAAATATTTCTCGTTCACTGAAGTTCCTCCCTCCACAGCAGCGCGTGAGCTTGGTGCTATTAGCAGCGCATGCTTAGCTCGTGAACAGCTCTATGAACTGTTTCATCCCGAGTTGCTCTGTCGGAGAGTGAATGTGCGCTTTATCCAGAGCATCTCTTACATGCTCGAGTGCGCATACAGCGCATCGAGTCTTTCACGCATACAGCGGTGTTGTGCATTGTCACCCGTTGATGGGAAAAATATTCCTACTATATATATATATATATATATATATATATATATATATATAATATATATAAATATGGGGGGGGGGTCCGAACCCCCCCATCTGAGGGTTGCCCCCCCCCCCTAAAATATAATTGAAATATGTGTATTGTAAATAATATAATGATATAAAGTTAAACTAATTGTGCAAGTAGTAAAACAATACAAATGCAAACGGAGCAACAACAACAACAAAAAAAAAAGTTTTAAACATCTCGAGTTCCCCCTGCTTTGACAAACATTGCTTTGGTCCACTGCACTGCCTGTATGATGGCAAATCAATGCCAACAATAACCGAGCATACAACTGATGCTTGCGTGCGCGGTAAATCACTTCCGCGAGAGGAAAACTAAATCGGGCGTGAGGAAATGTGGTGTATTTTGCCGGTTCTCCAAAGAATCGAACTCCGTCAGGGTTTTTTCTCTCAGAAGAAACAACACAAAGACGAGAGTTCCTTGCAAGGAGATCTCCCGAATGCTATTTGGTTTCTCATTATATACCCTATTCAGGGCGTTTCCAAATAGTCAGTCTTTTCCTTATGCTTGCAATTTTGATTCCTCGCTAGGGAGGAGAGGCCCCTACTTGTTTTGGTATGAAGAAAGGCCCTTTCTGTATGTCTGACCACATGTTTCTCATCAGTTCTGTACATTCCAGCACGTAAGCATATTCCTTTCTATCCATTACCTATAGGATTATAATGGAAAAACAACTAGCAACAAAAATGGCTAGCTTCACATTGATTCTATACTTGATTAATAAAAACCTTACTAATAAAAATCTTCCACATATTCTCCCCTTTGGGACTTAATAAGTCTCACATTTGATTATTCTTATCCAGAGTGCTACTCCATAATCCAGTCATATTAGTTACACTACCTAGTGACTAAATAAGTCACATTGTATTATCACCAGTGACTAGATTATGAGATTCCACTCTGAGGGATTACTGGACCAAACATCTCTCTCCTAATTTGACAAGGAGTGAGTAAAAGATCCAGTCTCCCTAACCCCTCTTTAATAGTAAACATTGTTAAAAGCATAAACATGCAATTGGCTTGGCATTTGCCTGGTTATCACAGTTATGTATAAAAGGCATACAACTACATACATCACACATTGAATATCACAAGATTATAAGAGTTGATCTTCAGCTTAGATACCGTATGTATCAATCTCCCATTATCTTGACATCTTTGAATTTAATTTGCTTAGCTGTGGCTTTGACTAGTGACCTCAATATAGGAAGTATACAGTATAAAAAATTGTAAATATCCTGTCAGTAATGCAATTCCTAAAAACATTCACAATTTAGTTATAAACTATGCTCCCCATGCTCCTAACTGTAAATCGAACCAGTCTTACATTTGATTATCTTTTCCTTTTGTTATCTTCTAAGCCTTTTCAATTTGATCATTACTTCATTAAATGCTCCCTTCTATAAATACAGCATTGTCCCCCAAACATAACACATACTTTTCCTTCTTCAATTCTCAAATCTCTAGCTTTTCTATTTTTTATCCTTTCATTCTATTTGTTGCATCCAATTGCTCTATTCTCCCTTAAATCTTCCTACATCCATATTTCCCTTCTCATAACCTTCAAATTCTTCATCTACCATTACTTAACATTCTCTTTCCACCTTTTCTTTTCTATTTGTTGGCTCATATCTGCACCCAAGTATTTTGATCTCATTAGCAGTCCCATCATTCTCTCATTCCATCTTCACCAGGGAGACTCTTTGTGAGTCGTTGCAATGGTCTTTCCATCGTTGGCAAGGGTGGGTCGTTACTAGCACGCCCTTCATCCCTCACTTCATGCTGTGTGGAGTTGTTGAAGCTGGTTGGCGTATTTTAAGGTTTAGAGATGTGAACTCAGGTGTCACTCTGTAACCGTTTTGCTGATTAATGCAAGGCTCTCTTGTGATCATATCTGCGCCCTCACTGGTTCTCTTTGATGGGGCGAAGCATTCCTTGGTCTTACTAGAACTGCTGTCACCTGTAAATGAAAAACTTCAGAGTTTTTTTGTTAGTGTTATCAAGCATGCTAATTTGTTCATCTTGCTAGTCGTCCTTCTTGGTGTGACCTGTGGAAATGTAATGTGGGTTGAGGGCTGTCTTGGCCCCTTTTTGAGATTTCTCAATTCCAGTGCTGTCTTTACTATTTTTTAATTCCTTTCAATTTTA
This sequence comes from Carassius auratus, assembly GCF_003368295.1. Lineage (NCBI taxonomy): Eukaryota > Metazoa > Chordata > Actinopteri > Cypriniformes > Cyprinidae > Carassius > Carassius auratus. The sequence continues at coordinate 11,375,649 of NC_039270.1, read as the reverse complement.
TTCTCAGCAATTTGCTTATTCAGTTATCTCTTTGTTGTGTAAACTGAGTTCCACTATATTAATGGATAATTTATCTAGGCCTATGTTGCTCACTAGCATAGGACTTTTGCCCTGGAAAACACTCAACCCACTGTATTTATTTTAACAGTCAGAAAGACAATATTTCATCCTTTTGACACAATCAGCTCCATCATGTTATGCTGAAAAGAAAGTTAAATGTGGGGTGGACAGAGCAAGCTTGCTTTGCTCTGCCTTCCCATGTTATACGCTGCGCATGTGTGGCACTGTTTTTCTTTCTGCCACAACAAAGACCTTGGTACTGACCAGGAAACTTAACCAAATTCATCCATGGTCATTATTTTACTGGGCATAAGTTTGCCCTGTGGGCCCACATTCATATTTGTATACAGCTGTTTGGGCAAATTGATTGAATTGCCTCAGTGTCTCGTCAGACACTCTCTTTCATGCCATACAACACCATCATTCATACTTTTTCACACACTTTCACTCCCCCTTTATTTGCCAAAAACTTTTCTTTCCTTCCTTCCTTTTTTTCAAAATCTCCTAGATTAATTTGTTTAGAATATTAGGCCTAGGCATTGGGCATTTGAGAGAGCCAATTATCATTTCTCAAATGTCATGTGTTTGTCTAATTTAAAGTTTAGTCAAATACTTTTTTGTTATTGCTCATGAGCAACTCTGAGAAGAGGATTGGAGATCTCTGTAAATCTAGGATCCATAACCATCAACATTTCCATATTGTTATCCCCAGTGATGACAGTATATGTGATTTCATGATTTTGGATCTTTGTAATAATCTTTTATTAATTATTATTTTATTCAGTTTTACCTTAGAAAATGACATAATGGAGTGACCAATATTTCTATTTTTTCAACCATATATATTTTTCCCATTGTGCATTTAGATACCCTTTTTTATTTATTTATTTATTCTCTTCTTTCCCAAAGCACTCAGCATTGTTGTCGAGTATTCAGTTGTGCTTTTCCCCTAGTTGTTTAATGAAACAGTCTTACTATTCAAAATCCAGCTCCATGTTTATCTGATTTGTGAGTCAAGTACTCACTTCTGTCTGTCAAAATAATTTTTTCTTTAAGACATAAGGCTGGTCTGGTACCTATTGAAAAGCAGATTGAGAGAGTTAGTTAAAACACAGAATTTAAAGAAATGCTGTGAGACCAGTGAATAATCAAGATTAAAACATAATAAATAAGATAATGAAATAAAATAATTAACATTTGAAGCAGTCTCTATAGTGTTCATTGAATCTGCAGGACCTGTGCACTGAAGGGATGGAAGTCCTTCTGGTGACATCATCAGCCTGGGCTGTTGTACTGGGTCGTCAGGCTGTGATGTCACTCAAAGACCTGATGTTGTGGTGTACGGTCTCCGTTGTTTCTCTGAATCTTCTCAGTCTGGCTTCTGGTTGCTTTCTGCCAGAGTTTTGCATTTCATAATGTTCTCTTCACCCTCAGAAAAAGTCTCAAATGAAAGATTCACCTTTTCCTGCTTTAATTTCATTCTTTCTCAATGCTGAAATGTGTTCTTCTCTTTCAGGAGGGGAGGGGAACATCCATCAGCCCCTCCCTTTCCTTCTCTCTGCAGCTGTGTTTGCTGCTTTGCCATTTCTCCAGTTCATTGCTTTCCTTTGTCAAGGCACTGTTCCAGAAGTCATCTGAAAGCTTAACACTCAGAGATTGCATAAATTCAAATGTACCTATGTAACTTCTGACCAAATTGTTTCTGAGCAGTCAGCTCTTTTTCTAATTTTCACTTTTCAACCTCTTCTTTCAGTGGTCCCTTAATAAAAACAAAATCATCTGGTTGAAAACAGCAGTTCTCTTATTCTTTGTTAGTAAAGCAAGTTCTTCATTGCAGGAAAATAGCAAGCATTTTTTCTTCTTTGCAAAATGCAGAAATCAGCTACCTTTATTTTCTAAGTATACTGCAATAAAACAAAATAAACCTTCCTTTTATAACAGCATGACATGTGTATGGTAAAATAAAGACTTCAATTATAATTGTTCTTCTATATTTGCATACATGATTCAGAATAATCTGGTATTGATGAATTAATGTTTCCTAACCAACATAAAATAATTCCTATTATTGTAAATAAAATAATTAAATTAAATTCTTTAAGCATCTAGTTCCCTTCCTATTATAAAATGCCTATGGCTTTTAAATCAAAATGTTTATTAACTTGGTCACCCAATCTTGCTTTCATTCCACATGGCACAAGTTATGTATTTTATTTTTTACATTTACACAAGCCCAATCTCTGAAACTCTGTAATGGATTAACTTTCATACTGTGTCCCAGGGATAACAAGATACAAATTTTAGATGTCTTCACTGGTTAGATATAAAGTTTTAAGCACATTCATCTTTTAAATTCATCTATTAAGACTAGTTATTAAATAATAAATGCGTATCTTATTTTAATTAATTTATTATTATTTCTATATTCCACCATATCTGCCATCTCTATATTAGTCCATTTCTTGGAACATTTGTATTTATTTTCTCTAAAACAACCTTTATACAGTTAACTTTATTGTTTTAGGGCTCCTACACTTATCCTTTCTGGGTTGCCTCTGTGTTTTCACAGCTGGCTTCTCTTCCTCATTCATCTTTATCTGCCCTTCTAACTCTAGTTCTCCCCCACAGTTCCCTTGAGTATTGGGAGATCTCCTTCTACGGCAAATAGGGGGAGGCTCTGAAAATAACTTTTCTTTTCTCATGTTATCTTTCTCTGCCCCCTTCAGGACTTTCCTAGCCTGTTTTATACTCTTCAACCTATCCTCACCTTCTTTTTAAACAGAGCAATTACTTCTTTCTCTTTTCATACTGATGCTTTTAGTTTTATAGTTTTTTATCAGAGTTTCCATTTCCTCACACAATGCTACATCAAATGTCCCTTCCTTTGGCCATGTTGTCGTCATATTTTTTGTTCTCTTCTGCCATTTTTTTTTTTGAGATTTTGTTTATTTGCTCTTTACACAGTGGATATTTTAATCCAATTATTTCCACTGGTGTGGCTGCCATATCTTTATTTATATTATTACCACCAAAAATCAACTTTTTAGTTTTATAGTCACTTGGTTACAATCTCTTCTTTTCCTTTCACTTAATTTAACAATTTTTACCCATTTCACCCTACTTTTTATTCTTTACTATGTGTCATACACTGAAAAAAATGATTATGGCCCCAATTAAATAAATCGTAATTCAATTTTGCTAGTTTAATCCATTTAAATTTAGTTTTTGATTTTAATTAATAATTATTAGTTGGTTTTAAACGAATTATGATTATGATGGTATGATTCATTGAATTTACTAAAAAAATTATGATAAGTGGTTGCAATCAATTTATTTTAGCTATATTTAATTAAATGTTTTAGTAAATTCAATGAATAATTTTTTTTTCAGTGTATTTCCCATCATGCACTGGGGCATGAATAATTAAGTTTTTGAGTTGTATTTACACAGTTTTATGGTTGCTTTTAATGTTACTTTTAGTGACATTCATTTTTGTGACACCTGAAGTTCATTTTCTACTCAAAATGACCCATTTATACTCAAACACTATTCACTGATTGTTACCATCATTGTGTGTGGTGTACCATGTATTGAGGTCTGGTGAATACTGAGTAACATACAGGCACTCTTGTTTGGGAGAGCAACAATCTCTTAGCAAAATAAAGTTAGAGTTAAAAATATTGGGTTTGCTTTATTTGTCTGAATATTAATGAAAGATACAATAGACAAAAAAAAATATTGGATTAAAATTAATTTTAATATGTAGAAATTAAACGATTAAATTGATCTGGTTGCACAATTAATTTGAGTATATTCTACTCAAAATAGTTTAGCTAAAATTATGAATATAATTAATCTGAAACTACTAAAGAGGTTAATAAACGTATAAAATATAAGTACAACCAATTTATAAAATTTAAGTAAACTCAACTTATAAAATATAAGTTCACTCAACTTAAAAAAATATATCTGGATTTAGATAAATTTATTTTGTGCAACCCCTTGACGTAATAAAATTAAGTAAATTCAACATAACATTTTTTTCAGTGGACCTTTTTGAATTTAGTTTTTTATTTTGTCTCATGCATTCATATTTTATTTATTTATATTATTTTTTGACTGTCTATTTTATTTACTCTATTTTATTATCACTTTTGTAATACAACTTTAATGTGGAAACTTCCTCCCTTGCTCTCACTCCCACTGCGCTGGGCTCACAAAATTTTCTCCCCTTTCACACAGACATCCAAAATGCAAAAATCTATTATAGATCTTGGTTCAAACATTATTGATACTATTTTCCTAACCTCATTCACACTTTCTGCACTCTTTATTGAGCCAGAGTGCTTATTCTTGCATACTTTTCCCTTTATCTAAGGGATAATCAGTCATTAATTGTCCTTTTATTATCAAGGCTCATCGTACATTCATCCCTCTCAAGTGGATACCAGCTGCGTCCAACTCCACCCAGCCACCCTGAAGTGACGGTCCAAGAATGGTGTGCAACTTTTACCCACCCAACACGGAATTTATTTGTTCACACATTCATTCGTCCGGACACAGATACATCCACACAACAAAACACAGCTCTACCTAGAGCTCGCTCTTCCTAGAGCGTCCTTAAGGGCCCACCTATTTTGACCTTCGAGAATTTTCACTTATACTTTCTCAAAGCGGTATCCGTGAGACTTTTCCTCGCAATTCCTTAACTAATCTGCTTATCCGTTTATCACTGTCCTTACCTGGCACAGCTATCCAATAAACACAGACCATTGCATACAATGTCTTTATGCCTACACCATATTTGTCTTAAATCAAGATTGCCTTCCAAGGCTTTCCTATTAATAAACCAAATATGTGCATGCAGTTATTTCTTCTGGAGTAAAACCCCTTTTTCAATTTAGATATCCTATTATTTTTCTAAATTTGGAAGAGCAGATTTTAAGTGTCCTTACCACTCAGAACTGACCAGTCAACAACACACACTAATTATATAAGCAAAAATGCTTCCCTTACTCTATGGTTGCCACCACTGTGTGTGTGTTGCTCATCAGTCAGCTCAAAAGCAGTCGTCCACTCTGCTCCTTTCCAGTCCCATCTGGGGTGCCAAATCTGTGGTGTATTTTGCCGGTTCTCCAAAGAATCGAACTCCATCAGGGATTTTTCTCTCAGAAGAAACGACACAAAGACGAGAGTTCCTTGCAAGGAGATCTCCCGAATGCTATTTGGTTTCTCATTATATACCCTATTCAGGGCGTTTCCAAATAGTCAGTCTTTTCCTTATGCTTGCAATTTTGATTCCTCCCTAGGGAGGAGAGGCCCCTACTTGTTTTGGTATGAAGAAAGGCCCTTTCTGTATGTCTGACCACATGTTTCTCATCAGTTCTGTACATTCCAGCACGTAAGCATATTCCTTTCTATCCATTACCTATAGGATTATAATGGAAAAACAACTAGCAACAGAAATGGCTAGCTTCACATTGATTATATACTTGATTAATAAAAACCTTACTAATAAAAATCTTCCACAGAAACAGGGGAGCCAGTGAGCTCATTTCAAACCAAGCCCTCGCCTGCGCATGGTCATTCCCCACATCATCGCGCTCGATCTTCTCACCTCTGCTCGCGCAAACAATTTCATTTTTGTCAGTCGTGGGGCTGGGCTTTTAGTTTTTATCTCAAATGTCATTGGTTATTCCCCTTTTCCTGAAGTCAGTATTGGATGCCTGTTAGAAGATGATTAATAATTCACTTGTCTTGACACATGACTTCATCAGTAGACCAGATGTGAGTTATCATTTCATTGTTTTATTTATTTTTGTGTTTATTTAATGTCGTTTAATGCATTGTTCATAGAGTAGATCTTTTCTAGATACTTGATTGACTGGAAGTCTTCTGATTGATAGTGATTGCAGTCTTGTGATAAGAGATACACAGATGAACCCTTTTTACAGACTGTAATGATGCACAAACACACATATATAAAGCTAAAGGAATGACAGTGAAGTGTATTTGAAGGTTAGTTTACTCTGTGTTCCTATGAAACCCAAGTTTCATGAGGTTTGTATTTGATTTAGTGTTACTAGTCATCTACTATCAAGATCAGTCCACTATGATGTTTATGAAAATCGATTCCTGTTTATTGAAAAAAAAAACTTGTAAAACATTCAATCCCAATGTATTTACTTATGTTCTTTTAGTTGCATTATTTTTTTTCCCTTAGTAATTGCAGGTCGTGTACATGAATGCAGCAAATAACGACCCGGCCTCGACATCATACCAATTATTCTCAGAAGCAGTCCAGAAATACTGCCATACTGTCAAGGCAAGTACAGTAAAGAAAAAAAAAATGAATTAGAATTTTCTTTAAATCAGGGTCAAGGGAGACCAAGGACAGGAGGATGTACAGATCGCCAGGTTCATGTTTTCTGCAAGAGGCACAACATAGTTTCATATCTAGTAAAAGTGTCCATAATCAAAGGTAAATAGATATGAGGTACGGTGACCCTGTTTTACTTACCCTTTCAGCACACTGCTGTTTATGTGTTAATCTAAGTGGATTTTTAATTATGTATTTAACTGGTTAATCTTCAGGAGATCAAAGAGCCATATCTAGACTGGGTCATAGCTGTGATTTTTTTTTAATTTTTAATTTTATTTTTTTACCCCATATTTGTAGAAAAAAACCTGACAAAGCAAATCCAGTTCTTTGACAGGAAAATTAGCACCAGTTGAATTCAGCAGGTGTTTGAGTGTCCTCAACCCATCCAAACTCATAGAGAATTAACATTCTTGAACAACTGCTCTGAAATCTAGCTTCTAGCTACTAGCTTCTCTAATCTTGTATTCTATTTTTTTATATTTATTATAGAACAAAATGCAAAAAGGCCTCTAACACTAGCTTGTTCTTGTTTTCTTTTTATTATAATATATATATATATATATATATATATATATATTAACTTGCTATGTGCACTGCGTCAACCTAACTGTGACTTGTTATACCACTTATGTATTATTGCTCTTTTGTTGATTTTAATTTCTTCCATTGCCACTTTGCATAAGTGTCTGCTAAATTACTAAATGTAAATATACATCTTCACAGGCATCATGAGAAGCTGCTATGTCAAAATCTAAATTTAGCTCTTCAATATCTTAATGATTTAGCAGTTAAATACTTAAAAATTCACTTGGACATATGCATGAACAGCAGTGTGAAGGAAAGCAGGGTCTCCATACCTCATATCTCTCAGGCTTCTGCAAATGTGCCCAAGTCTGCCTCGATGCTTGAGAGCAAAGTTTACTGTACACTAAACAGGTCCTCAATAAGTCAGCATGTCTGAGTCCTTGATTCTGACATCACACCAAATGCAGTCAATCCTATTAGAAACAGGTTTAAAAACAGATCAGTTATTTATTAATAATTGTAAGATATTTTGTTACATAAAAGTGACATTAAAAGCTACCTACAGATAACTAAAGTTAAAAAATTTAGGACTAAATAATTTCAGACAACTGTACTTTACCTTTGATTATGGACACTTTTACCAGATATGAAACTATGTTGGTCTGTGCCTCTTGAAGAAAACATGAACCTGGCGATCTGTACATCCTCCAGTCCTTGGTCTCCCTTGACCCTGGTTTAAAGAAAATGTAAATGCTTTTTTTCTTTACTGTACTTGCCTTGACAGTATGCCAAATTTCTGCAATTAGAAGAATTCCAGTTAATCAATTATCTAGAAAAGATCTACTCTATAAACAATGCATTAAATTACATTAAATACAAAAATAAATTAAACAAGCAAATGAAATGATAACTCATATGTATCTGGTCCACTGATGAAGTCATGTGTCAAGTCAAGAGAATTATTAATCATTTTCTAACAGGCGTCCAATACTGACTTTCAGGAAAAGGGGAATAACCAATGACATTTGAGATAACAACTAAAACAGCAAGCCCCGCCCCATGAGTGACAAAAATAAAATTGTTTGTGCGAGCAGAGGTGAGTAGATCGAGCGCGAGGATGTGGGGAATGACCATGCACTCGCGAGGGCTTTTATTGCGCGTGAGGGCTTGTATTGCGCGCAGAGTACGTGTGACGCGCGTGCAAGAGTTTGAAATGAGCTTGCGGGCTCCCGTTTCCTCGCGTCTGATTTAGTTTTCCTCTCGCGGAAGCGATTTAGCATGCACGCCAGCATCAGTTGTGCGCTCGGATAATATTGTCATTGATTTGACGCCATATGCATGCTCCTCTTTTACCTCACCACCACCGACACACACATTTCAGTGCGAGTAGTAACTTTTTAGGTATTTTATTATCTAAAATCAATATTTTTATTCATAAATATGCCCTCAATGGTGTACAAATACCTATGCCAATGTTTAAACTAATCCTTGTAAATGAAGAATTTATTATCTTTATATACATGGGACGGGTAGGTCGACGGAGGCTTCCATGTAGTTCTGCCATCTTGCAAAACTATAATAGCAGAGAGGGACAAAAAGTACTAAGCCAACGCGTTTCCACAGTTCGTTTTCGGTCAGAGCCAGAAACATAGGTGCAGAGCAGTGAGAAGCGCTTGAAACTGCACCGGCAAGTTTAAAAGTCTGGATTGCATTCTTATTATGGACCATACATATGCCGCGCCACAGGAGAAGAAAACATAGTCGCCAAAACAGTCAAAAATAGAACGTAAAAGGAAACGTGACCGTAGATTACAGAAAACAAGAGTTAATGTCGGGGAAGCTTTTTCTAGATGGAAAGAGCTAATGCTTGATAAAGATTTCAAAAGAGACGCTGAAGTGGCCAGTTTTCTTCTCGACAGGTAAGTCAGTGTTACAGTCTATATTATAATATTTTTTTTTATATCTAACAATGCATATAATTCAGAAAATATAACGAATAAATTAGACATAACTACTAATTACAATATTTCATGTTTTCCACAGTCAGTAATTCATACTGTAACATTCGTTTGTTAGTTGTCATGTTGCAGTTTGTTTGAAATAACACACCTGTTCACCTGAAGGAAAACTCGACGAAGTGCTATTAGAAGACATCCTGTCAAAGCTTTTTGGTACATATCGCCTACCGTAGATGCAATGCGCATTTGAAAAAGCGAGGCGCTGGAGAGCAAAATTAGTTTGAATGCAAAATACAATTTCACCACTAGATGGGAGTAATTCCTACTTAGTGTCCCTTTATATATCGATGACTTGATTATATTCTCTTTTATATCAATGATGCTGAGTCATCAAAAATCGTGTCCAAAAAATATTATTGTGTACAAGTTTACTTTTGTCACAGATGTAGTCTGTGCTGCTAGCGATTATAACGTTTACCCATGTTTTATACAGGCGTTAGTGGTGGAAACTATGATTCTTTCAAGAGATTCATTCATTTTCAGTTCGTTCACCAAAATGATTCATTCAGAATCGTTCACTCATTCGTTCAGTGATAATTTTTTCGTATTACACAAAATATGCCAGCAGGTGGCAAAAAAGAGTGTTATGTCTTAAGTCAACGAACGTATTCACTAGTTACAAAAACTGATCTGGCTTTATAAAAATGTGTGCATAATCGAATTCCTTATATAAAGTCTAATTAAGTTGTTCAGATGAATAAAGCACGAGGTTTTCTTGCCTAATTAGCATTTTAATTGTTTGGTCAGACAGTTTGTATATTACATATTCACATTCATAAATCGGCGATTAAACGTGGAGTACAGTATGCTAAATATCTAAACAAGTGTATGTGCACAGTACCTATAACTGCGCTTTGCATTTTGCGAGATTGACATTCTAAATGGCAGACTAACCCAGTTTACTCTCATTCATTTCGTTCACAAACGAGATAAGCTATACCAGTTTATTTCATTCACAAATGACGTATCCGTTCATTCAACTCATTCACGAACGACATGTGTGCCAGTTCAGTCATTTCATTCTCAAACGAGATGTACTAAATCATAAACTCGTTCACAAATGACATGGGTATCAGTTCAAGTCAGTCATTTCATTCACGTCGATAAGATCTCTAGATCTAGTTCAGACTCATATGAATCAAAATAGTTAATTGAAGTGCGTATTCGTTCACTACATTCAACAAATCACATGCTCTGTCACATCTCATAATAGAAGGCTATTGGCTCGAGGTTGAGTAACACTTTGACAGGATGAAACAGTTCCCTCTCGAGGCGGGAACGAGACATTACGTCAGCTAAGACGTATATGGGAACTCTTCCCTTCTCCACTTTCACTAAAATCTTATTGGCTAACGCCAGCTGGGGACAGCTGGTCAATTAACGCGAAGCATGCAAATACTGGCAGGTCAGCGGGCAGTATAAAATGCATGGGCGCGAAAATTATGTCAGAATCTCTTTCTTCACGCTAGAAGTCTTATCTAAGTCATCGTGGAAGTTGCAATAGAGGACTACTCACCCTGTTTTTGCAGGCCATGTTCACGCACGAGGATGGGGCAGAAACCCTCCCCCCGTCGAGGAGACCGTTACCGAACCTGTGCCCGTCTCCCTCTGCATTTGGTTCGGACCACAGCCTGCCTTCCAAGCCGTGCAGTTCACGGCCCTTAGATGAACAAAGCCTATACTTCTGAGGGAAGACCGCTTCTGTTCTTCATGCCAGGGCAATACTCAAGGTGTTTCAGGCAGATGGCGGCACAGTAGCGCTGACGTCATCAAGGATCTGCGCTCGGCAACTGATCTTGCGCTCTGCTCAGCCGTTTCATGGTCGTATCAGCCCTGGTTCGCGGACCTGAGAGAGTTAGTGATGGCTCCCCCATGGCGAATCCCCCTCAGACAGGACCTGCTGTCTCAGGTGAATGACACAATATAGCACCCCAGCCCCGAGCTGTGGAACCTTCATGTGTGGCCGCTGCAGGGACCCTAATGAGCGGGATGCTCTACACGAGTTCTAAACACCCTTACAGAGACGCGAGCACCATCAAACATTCGCTGCTACGCGCAGATGTGGGGAGTTTTCACAAAATGGTGCGAGAACATTTATATTGACCCGGGGACCTGTTCCGTGTCGGATGTTTTGCGCTTTCCACAGCACAGTATGGATAGCGGGAGTTTGAAACCATCCACGCTAAGGTGTATGTGACCGCTATTGCCACTTTCGTTCCCCGGTTGACGGGCAAACGATCGGTAAGCATGCTCTGGTAATCAGTTTTCTCAGGGGAGCGAGGAGATTGTGCACTTCATGGCCACCGTCCGTGCCGCCATGGGATTTCGCTCTAGCTTTGAGGGCTCTATCTCTTACTACCGTTTGAGCCATTAACCTCGATTGTGGTTAAGGAGCTTCCCTGAAGACTGCCTTGCTTCTTGCTCTCGCCTCGGCGAAGTGCCTTGGAGAACTTCATGAGTTTTGGGTGAATGATATTGCATTGGTTTCGGGTCTGGCGACTGTAATGTCACTCTCCGGCCGAGACCGGGTTTCGTTCCGAAGTCACTCAATACACCATTTTGTTTCCCTGCCCACCTTATCTGTTGAGCCGTCAGCCCCGCGTGACGCTGATGCTCAGAGCGCCGGGACCCTGTTAGGGTTTTACGGATGTATATGAATCGCTCGGCCGCCTTTCGTCAGTCGGACCAGCTGTTCGTGTGCTTGGTGGATGTAATAAGGGACGTGCTGTTTCTAAACAGAGACTTTCTCACTGGATCGTGGACGCTATCGAATGCCAGGGGAAGGATTATCCCCTTAATATCAGAGCTCATTCTGCGAGGTCACTATAAATGCTTCCTGATGGGCCTGGTCTAGAGGTATGTCTGTCCAGTATTTATGTTTTGCTGCTGGCTGGTCTAACCCTAACAGGTTTTACAAGCTGGATGTACCCTCTGTAGCATCACATCTACTTTCGGTGAATTATGTTTTATTCATTCTGTTATAACCAGCTATACAGTAGTTACCATGGCTGCTAACTCTGTGTTATGGAATATATATGGTTTATGCAGTAGGCACCGCAAACGCCGTCGACTCTGTTTAACTCTCATGCTTGAGTGCTTATACAGATTTTATACAGTTCCCATATACGTCTTAGCTGACGTAATGTTGAGTTACCGCCTCGAGAGGGAACGTCTCCGGTTACTATCGTAACCTCGGTTCCCTGAGAGGCAGGAACGAGACATTACGTTAGCCGCCGTGGTCGCTGTTTGATCAGCTGTGCTAGCGTTCAGTCGTGATTCTGACGTAATTTTCGCGCCCATGCATTTTATACTGCCCGCTGACCCGCCAGTATTTGCATGCTTCGTGTCAATTGGCCCGCTGTCCCCAGCTGGCGTTAGCCAATAAGATTTCAGTGAAAGTGGAGAAGGGAAGAGTTCCCATATATGTCTTAGCTGACGTAATGTCTCGTTCCCGCCTCTCAGGGAACCGAGGTTACGATAGTAACCGGAGAAGTTCACCGAGGTGCTCATGCGCTGCTAATAGCGCTGCGCTGCTGTGGAGGGAGGAACTTCAGTGAACGAGAAATACGAGTCAGTGGATTGCATGAACGATTCGTTCACTTAAAAGATTCGTTCAAAAAGAACGATTCGTTCTCGAACGACACATCACTAACAGGCGTTTACCTAGTTTGTTTAATAAAATCTTACATGCACCCATAGTGCACGCATATACAAGTCTTGTACGTTAGATTAGACTAGTGCGGGTTAGAGATGGGAAGTTCGATTCTTTTCCGCGAACCGGTTCTTTCGGACGGTTCGATTCAATAAGCCGGTTGAAAAAAACGGTTCAGCGGTTCTTTTACGCTCGACGTAATGACGTAATTGCGTCACGTCTTTCAAACATTAAAATATATAAAGTCATTAATCATAACTTTAGTCAGTTAAAAACCTCATAATCATGAAAAGTTTACATTAGAATTTTGCAACAACACCCAAATACAGTAACAGCAATAATGTGCATATGAGGATTTAAGTCTTGAAGATATAAAGTAAATAAATTAGGTGTCATCAGCGCAGAAACCACGATCCACTTACTAAACATAATCCATTGCGGTGTATTTGTTATTAAATGAACTTACGTTTCGCCAGATTGCCCTTCATCCAAGCCCTCGAAATACCCGCACTCATAACATTAATACAGAATTAGAATCAATCACCAAAAGTATCACTTCAGTTCAGACATGCTGTGAGTCAGTTGGCTTCACGCTGAATCGCGCATGTGCAGTATCATCAGTTCATCGGTTCTCAATTCGGATGCATCCGAAAGAAACGATTCTCGGTTGAGTGTACTGGTGATCCGAAAACCGAAGCAACCGGTTCTTGACTCGAGAACAAGAACTGCTCCAGCAGTGGGCGTGTTCGTTCATTATCTGGGTCGGCTCGGTGTTCATCTTCAGTTCGGTCTTCACAGCAGTTCAGTCAGTGTACTGTTTGAGTAAATGAATTACTCCAGGATATTGGTTTATTCTGACCCAGAGGGAGTGTCAGTCACGTTAAAAAAGTTAACAGCTTAAGTAATTTGTGGATTAATGCTTATTGGAGACGTGAACCGTTTCAAACGATTCAGTTCGATTTGGTGAACTGGTTCATCCGATTCACTAAGAAGAACCGGTTAAATTGAACGATTCGTTCACGAATCGGCCATCACTAGTGCGGGTGCTTATTTAGATTTTCCCGCGTTCACTATGATTTAGTCGGTTTCAGTGGCGGCTCGTCATGTGATGCAGATTTTTGAGGTGAAAAGGAGGAAGATTTAATGTAAATACAATTTACTATTCGTTTCAGTTCATGTCTCAGAATGTGTATATTTTTGTTTGTAATTTCACAGTTGTAATACCATTACATGAAAGCTCCGCTTTTCTATCGCGAATGTGCCAAATCTGCTGATGTAATTACAACCGCTAAGTGAAAGCGAAGGGGAGGCCAGGGGAACCAATCAGCATCGAGTGTTCACTTTCAGTGCTGAGGAGTGCTGAGAAAAGTAACATCATCTATTTTAAAATCCACGAGCCATTTATTTCATTTAATATAGTTAATCTAATATAACATCGTACTAAGAGTGCAGTTGTTCTCCAGATATAAGCATAACAAATGTGATTTTGATTTTTATAAAAAAATTATGAACAATAAGTTAATATTAAGTGCATTTTAGACACCGTATTGCCTGTTTTAGCTCTATTTCACCAACGAAAAAGTTGAAAACTAAGCTACAGCAGTACAGCAGTAACAAAAGGGCTTCTGGTTATCTTAAGGCACCTTTGGTACACATGATATGTAAATTTTGTCGTTACTCTCAAGATTTTTCAAGATGCAAACTCTCACAAATAAAATGGCTGAAATGGTAAATGGAGTTATTTTTGTCCTATAATTTACTTATTTATTTTAGCAATTTGACATAGTAGTTTGTTTTATTTTATTACAATTATTTACATTTAGCCATTTTTCCTCTATGTAAACTTCTATGTTCTATGTTATTTAGTCTGTATAAATGTTTGACCACAACTGTAAATTGAGCATGTTTGATGATGTCACATTAATGTTTTATAACTTTTACATATGTTTTTATTTATTATAAAGAGACGGCAGAGTTACACTCACCTAAAGGATTATTAGGAACACTATACTTATACTGTGTTTGACCCCCTTTCACCTTCAGAACTACCTCAAAGGAACACTCCGACTTTTTGGGATTTTAGCTTATTCACAGTATCCCCGAGAGTTAGATAAGTCCATACATACCTTTTTTATTTCTGTGCGTTCTGTAAGTGTTATTTGACGCACCCACCGCTAGCCTAGCTTAGCACAAAGACTGAATGTAAATGGATAATGGTAGCATAGTAATCCCAATAGGTGACAAAATAATGCAAACATTTTCCTATTTACATGTTGTGATCTGTATAGTGAAGGCTATATGAGACGTAGGAGCACAGCTAACTTACTTGGGTGGAGTGGCTACTTGGGTGGAGTGATTAGTGCAGCACCCGAGACGCGCCGTGGTGAGGAGCAGAGTGTTCACTCAGAGTTGGAGTAATAGAGTCAGCAATTACTAGATAGTAAATTGGACAAATTGGATCCCCTGTTGCTGCGGTAAGTGTTCCGTTATGTTTTGAGATGACTAACATTAGCCATACTGTAACAGTGCCATGCTAATGTAATATAACCTTAGTAGTGACACTATTACGTGAATAGGGGCTCCGTGTATCCCCTTTATTGTTATTATTGTGTTGTCATGAACACACTGCTCGTGATCATTATAACAAAATCACTTAAGTTACTTGGTGGACAGCTGACCATTAGGTTCACTCGGCATGGGCGTTCTTCCAGTTGATCTTGTCACAATGAAAAAAAAAAACGACAACTGCCGGGTGTATTAGGGCAGAGAAATCTTCCGTGGTAGTGATGCAAATATTTTGATTGGCATCAAGCCTTGACAATGATGGCAATACCCGGTCTCATTCATTACAACAAAGGCACTCGGTTTCTGTCGGCATAGGTTGGCATGTTCCACATTTACACCACCAGTTCGTGTTCGTTCTGATTCTCCCTTCGACATCTTGTCTTACAGCTTCCAAAGTTTGTAACTCCTCGTCTGTGTATTCTGGCTCAGAACTATATGGTTCTGGATCTTGGTTTTATACACAGTAAAATTCCTCTGAGTCTGACTATTCCTCAAAGTCAGCCATGATAACGAGTCACGTCTAGCTAGTTAGTCACGTTTGTTTTGTTTACGGTCTCGTGTGCTGTGCTAATCACTCCGCCCCAGTAGCCACTCCGCCCAAGTAACGTTAGCTGTGCTCCTACGCCTAGTGAGAATATAGTTCCCAGTATTTATATGATTAAAAATGGTCTCTGTCTCATATAGCCTTGTTATTTATAAACGCTGTGACTATACAGATCACAACGTGTAAATAGGAAAATGTTTGCATTATTTTGTCACTTATTGGGATTACTATGCTACCATTATCCATTTACATCCAGTCTTTGTGCTAAGCTAGGCTAGCGGTGGGTGCGTCAAATAACACTTACAGAACGCACAGAAATGAAAAAGGTATATATGGACTTATCTAACTCTCGGGGATACTGTGAATAAGCTAAAGTCCTAAAAAGTCTGAGTGTTCCTTTAATTCTACGTGGCATTGATTCAACAAGGTGCTGAAAGCATTCTTTAGAAATCTTGGCCCATATTGATAGGATAGCATCTTGCAGTTGATGGAGATTTGTGGGATGCACATCCAGGGCACGAAGCTCCCGTTCCACCACATCCCAAAGATGCTCTATTGGGTTGAGATCTGGTGATTGTGGGGGTCATTTTAGTTCAGTGAACTCATTGTCATGTTCAAGAAACCAATTTGAAATGATTCGAGCTTTGTGACATGGTGCATTATCATGCTGGAAGTAGCCATCAGAGGATGGGTACATGGTGGTCATAAAGGGATTAGGGCTGTCACTTTTGTTGAAAAAAACATCTTCGATTTTTAAAACATAAGTGTTCATTGAATCGATTGTAAAATAAATTTTCCATGTCTAAAATAAAAAGTTGTTTCCTTTTTCAATGTCAAATAATGGACAAATGTAAAGAGAGCGCTGGAAACGCACAAGTCAGCAATATTTCTTATTTATTGGCATGAAGTTTTGTGCAGAATAACATACAGCAACAGGAGTGCAACATTCTCGAAAAAATATATATGCAGAGGGGACGGCTGCCATAAAAGAAAAAAAACATCACTGCAGACTTCAACCCGGCTGCATTTATGATTTAGGCAATTCAAAAACCTCCAAGATTATTTTAAATAATGGATCAATCCATTTCAAACTACTGTTAAAAAAAAATGAAACTTTAAATGGTACAGCTGCGCAAGGTGGGGGTATTACTGCCAATTTTCCACCACAAAAGCCAGTCGCTGTCATTGAACATTGGAAAAACATTAACATTGAAATCATTCGCACCAGACTATTCGCGTTTGGTGTGAACGCAGCATAAGAGGTCGCTTTCGACATCACTGGGTCTTATAGGCACGTAAAATTGCTGGTATTTTCTGTCTAGCTTTCGCAAGGCATACTGCACTTTCGGAATTCTTTATTTTCTTTTTCTGCTTGTTTGTAAGTTGTGTTACATATATTTTTTAATTGTTTAATTATTTTAAAATTAACAGTGTACATATTTGGTTAAAATCGATTCCCAATTTTCATTTTCAAAACTTTTTTTGGTTGGTCCGATCGATTGTGCAATCGATTTTTGAACTAAAAGTGACAGCCCTAAAAGGGATGGACATGGTCAGAAACAATGCTCAGGTAGGCCGTGGCATTTAAACGATGCCCAATTGGCACTAAGGGGCACTTGGCACTAAAGTGTGCCAAGAAAACATCCCCCACACCATCACAACACCACCACCACCAGCAGCCTGCACAGTGGTAACAAGGCATGATTGATCCATGTTCTCATTCTGTTTACGCCAAATTCTGACTCTACCATCTGAATGTCTCAACAGAAATCGAGACTCATCAGACCAGGCAACATTTTTCCAGTCTTCAACTGCCCAATTTTGGTGAGCTCGTGCAAATTGTAGCCTCTTTTTCCTATTTGTAGAGAAGATGAGTGGTACCCGGTGGGGTCTTCTGCTGTTGTAGCCCATCTGCCTCAAGGTTGTGCGTGTTGTGGCTTCACAAATGCTTTGCTGCATACCTCGGTTGTAACAAGTGGTTATTTCAGTCAAAGCTGCTCTTCTATCAGCTTGAATCAGTCACCCATTTTCCTCTGACCTCTAGCATCAACAAGGCATTTTTGCCCACAGGACTGCCGCATACTGGATATTTTTCCCTTTTCACACCATTCTTTGTAAACCCTAGAAATGGTTGTGCGGGAAAATCCCAGTAACTGAGCAGATTGTGAAATACTCAAACTGGCCCGTCTGGCACCAACTACCATGCCACGCTCAAAATTGCTTAAATAACCTTTCTTTCCAATTCTTACATTCAGTTTGGAGTTCAGGAGATTGTCTTGACCAGGACCACACCCCTAATTGAATTAAAGCAACTGCCATGTGATTGGTTGATTAGATAATTGCATTAATGAAAAATTGAACAGGTGTTCCTAATAATCCTTTAGGTGAGTATATATGTGAGCTAGAAAAAAAAATCCTATAATCCTGAAAAAATGTTTAGATAAATGTTAATAAGTAAAACCCAAGACATTTTATTGTAACTTACTTTAGTGTATCCAAATTCATTGTATGTTATTTGACTCCACATACAGGCCTGAAATCAAGTCTCATCTAGCAGGAAAATAAACAGAAATTAGTGTGTATGAGGAGATAAAGGAGGAAAAACCTGTCTGTGAAATGAGTGTCTATGAGGAGAAAGAGCAGGAGTCTTCTGTTGACATTCAGAGAGCAGCATCTCCAGGATTCAGCTGTGTGTCTATGAAGAGTAATGACTCCATGCGTCTGCCCCCTAAACTCAGTGAAGTTGATGCTCAGAGAGCAGGGTCTTCAGGATTTAGCTGTGTGTCTATGAAGAGTAATGATTCAATGCGTCTGCCCCCTAAACTCAGTGATGTTGACGCTCAGAGAGCAGGGTCTCCAGGATTCAGCTGTGTGTCTATGAAGAGTAACGACTCCATGCGTCTGCCCCCTAAACTCAGAGATGTTGACGCTCAGAGAGCAGGGTCTCCAGGATTCAGCTGTGTGTCTATGAAGAGTAACGACTCCATGCGTCTGCCCCCTAAACTCTGTGATGTTGACGCTCAGAGAGCAGGGTCTCCAGGATTCAGCTGTGTGTCTATGAAGAGTAATGACTCCATGCGTCTGCCCCCTCAACTCAGTGATGTTGACGCTCAGAGAGCAGGGTCTCCAGGATTCAGCTGTGTGTCTGTGAAGAGTAACAACTCCATGCGTCTGCCCCCTAAACTCAGTGATGGAGCTGCTGTGACCTCTGACCCTGGGTGAGTATCATGTAGTTCCTCAACTATCTTATCACTATGAGTTTTAAGAATATTAAAAACCTACATTTCTTACTTTTTAAGCAACCTAAAACATCCACAAGATTTAAATTTTAGCATTGAACAATAGGGTTGTGCCGATAGACGATAGTATCGTGTATCGACGAAAGTCAGAGATATTGAGGAAAGCAGATGTCTCTGTCGATAGTCAATATGATATTAGGCTCATTGTCCTATTAATGTATTAATAATAATAATAATAATAATAATAACTATTATTATTTTGATTTTTATTAGGTGGCCTATTGTATTTTGGGGTTCAAACTGCCCAGCTATTTCACTTCAGCACCACACACACGCGCAAAAAAGGATTAGAGCCTGTAGTCGGTGGAAAAGTTGTAATGCTTTGACTGATAATTCGTTAAATCCATGAAATGAAAGAGAAAGAAAACGAGGAGTTGGCAATGGCTAGTACACGGCAACGCGCCCTTCTAATACATGAAAGATTAACTCTTTCTTGGCATTACAAATAAGGTAAAGACAAAATAATAACAAGGCGGCAGAGTGAACTTATCATCCATAGTGGTTCTAATGTATTCCTTCTCTTAAAGACTGATCACTTAATTTATAACACTCACTACGTGGTGATGACGCAGCAGGACTACGTGAGAACCACTATGGATGATAAGTCCGCTCTGCGGCCTTGTTATTATTTTCATGCACTTTGCACTATAATGTGATCCATGCAAAATACATAGTTTTGGTCGTTACAGAGTCTCCATCCACAAACAGATGTACATCGTCTGCAGATGTAACATATTTCATTGCACTTTAACAAGTAATCTGAACGGCCTATATTTGTGCAATATTTCAAACAAGCCCTAACTAACTGAGTTTAATGCCACAGTAATGTTAGAAAGCATCTCATTCTTGTTTCTGTGACAGTGCGTCAGTCATGAGGCACGCGGTCCTGAGTGCTGTATGACTGATGGATCCGTTCAATTCAACTTTACTCCAAATATATGAACTTAGTTGTTTTAAATACTTAATATTTAACATGTTCGTTTATGTCCACTATTCATGTTAAACTGTTGGACTCTACTATTGATTTTCACTGACTATATATGAACTAGTTGTTTTAAATACAGTATTTTTATATTTAATGTTAGTTTAGAAGTATGTTTGAAAGTATATTTTTTGATTAATGGTGATTCCATAGGCTCTCTCTCGCGCACCTGCTTGGTTTAAAACATCAAATAGTTCTGCTATGACAAGAACAAAGAGTCTCTCTTGCTCCACATATGCATGATAATGTTGTGTATCGTCGATCTCACGGGCTGACAATATGACGATTTAAAAATGACATATCGGCCAACACTATTGAACAAATACAATTATCTTTGAACTCCAGCTGTTCACTCAAAAAATAAATTTGTCATCATTTACTTACCCTCATGTTGTTCCAAACCCAAGACATGATCTTTAAAACACATACAGTATGAAGTTTTCTTAAAAGAAACTGACAGTTTTCTGTCCCTCCATTGAAAGTCCACTCAAACAAGACTTTACACATCTAAAAAGGTCAAAGGACTTTTAATGGAGGTGAACTGTCCTTTAAGGATTTGTGAGCAGCATTCACATAATGCACATATCATGAAGATCTTTAGAAGAGCCTGATGAGAACAGCATCTAAAAACTCACATACACCAGTAACATTTACAAGTTCTGCACTCAGACTGAGACTTGATAATGTACATTATTGTAAACCTTCATCTGTCTAGAAGTCTGAGCAGCTGTCATTATCTTTATGGCACTCAAAACAAACCGCTTTTGTCTGGAAATATAGCTCATCAATTTTAAGGTCAAACAGAACAATATCTAGCCTTTTTTGTGGATCCATTCAGTTTTTGAATGCTCATTGTTCAGCTTTCCACAAACAACACAATTATCTTCTCACATATGATTATATATTGATCAAACCCCTTACGTGTGCTGTAAATTTTACTCTAGGTCTACACACTTTCAAAGTGTACTACGGTAAAGAAAAATATGGTTAAGAAACAGATAAAGAATGACAATAATCTTAATATCCACTTCATTAATTTAACAGGTTTATAAAGGTTGAAGTGTGTATTATATTAAATAAAAATATTGTCTATGACATTTGTTTTGTCTTTACAACTATATGTTATGCATATTCTAGTTTGACAAATGTTAATTTAATTTGAGAAGACAGATAAACTACAGAGAAGTAATCTGAAATATGTCTGTCTTTTTCTCAGTATCATCAACAGGAATAGAAAGAGAGCCACATCTCCAGTATCCAGCTCTGTGTCTGTGAAGAGAAACAAATCCATTGGTCAGTCTCCTGATCTCAGTGATGAACCTGCTGTGACCTCTGACCCTGTGTGAGTATCATGTGTAACATGTTTTAGTCCCCTGAATTTAGTAATGACACAGTGACCTTTGACCCTGTCTGAGTATAATCATGTGAGGTGGGACATTTAACACCAAGAGTGTGCAAAAAAAAGAGCAGAGTGTGCAAATAAATTAAAGAGAAATTATTAATTTTCATAAATATTCATCAACTAATGTTCATTTATAACAAAAAGTGCATCAGAATAAATACAAATAATATAAATAAACTTTAAAAAAAGAATTGTGTTTTCTTTTTGTGCTTTATTTGCTTTTCTGGTTACACTTTATTTTGTCCTTGTTTCAGTGTAATTACACATTTAAGTACTGAGTAATGTTAATTAACTGCATGTACTATATGGATATGGTTGAGGGTTTGGTTTAGGTTTGCATGTAAAAATTTAATACTTTATTGTTATTATGGGAGTAAGAACATGTAACGGGTAACAAGGACACCAGTGTTAATGATTTTCTCTATCAGATAACATTAATGTGTATAAATAATAAGTTGAGCCTCTATTTCACCTAACAGAGGATAAATCAGAGGTTTAGAGTTGAACAGACAAGGCTTTACATGTGTTTATTTGTAATTCACTACAACAGAGATTGATTGAATGTAAGTTATAATCACTTTAACTTCTAACACTTATCAATAAAATAATACTAATAAAAAAGTATTTAAGCAAAAAAAAAAAAAAATTATTACCATAATCCAGAAAAAAAAAGTTACAAACATCATGTGCAAGGATATGAAATTTCAAATAAGTGGTTCTGTCGGTCCTCAGTGTGTATAGCAAAAGGTTAATTGATGGCATTCAATGTAGATGAGGAGCCTTGTTCTCTCTTTACCATATAAAACATATTGTTTTGCCATGTGTACAGTATTCAAATGTTCAGTAATAATTTGAATACAATGCAGGTCACTATCTGAACATATGAAACTCCATTTGTGATGTCAGAAAAAAAAAAAAAACTGGTTATAATAGACAGAAATTGTGTTACAATTACAAGGTGTCTATTAAATTAACACTCGTGATTAGAGATCGACCGATATGGGTTTTTCTATAGCCGATGCCGATGTTTAGAGGTCAGGGTCAGCCGATGGCCGATATGTGCTGCCGATTTTTAGGGCCGATATCTTGGAGTTTTCCCCTTGATTTGCATGCTAAAATGTCACACTAATAATAAGTGGATGCACAACACATTTTCTAAACCGATCATAATTTATTGAGCACTGACTTGAACCATCTCTTCATTCATCTGAATTTAGTGCACTGCACTGTATTAAAATAAAAAATATTGTATCCAAAGTTAACCAAAAAAATTAATAAACTGACCAAGTATTAAATATATAAAACAGGTAAAATATATATATATATATATATATATATATATATATATATATATATATATATATATATATATATATATATATATATATATATATATATATGTATGTGTGTGTGTGTGTGTGTGTGTGTGTGTGTGTGTGTGTGTGTGTGTGTGTCAATCATTTACATAAAAGTTTTAGAGCATTTACATGTATCAAGTAGAATTTTTCAAGTTTGTTGGAACATAAATGTAAACTTAAATATACATTTAAATAAATAAAATTTTAGAAATAAAAATCAATTAAACTGAAAAATATATAAAAAAATATATATATAAAAAATAAATAACAGTAGTGCTGCAAAGACACTAGCAACCAGCAACATTTGTGTTTGGTATAAATGACACAGAACATCTAAAGTGCATTCTAATTTCGAACTTACATCGCAGTCTGTTCATTATTAAAATAAAGTCCAGTCAACCAAACATTTAAAGAGTTACACTGGTCAGTTTAAATACACCGTATACCGGTCCTCTCTGCTGTTATGCCAAGGACGTTTTTGCTCATGTGAAGAGGATGATTTTTTTCCGTCTAGTTTACATTAAAATAAATATTATAGTTTAACATTCAGATACATTGCGAATATGGAAACATTTGGATATGTGCAGAACAAGACGTGAGCAATAACCTCCAAATACATCTAGTCAAACCTGCGCTCGCTCGTCCTCGTATGGACTTAGTGCACATGGCATAATATCTTCTTTTTAACATAATAATAAGGACTTCTCATCTCCCAGTCTGCTGTGATGAAGTGAGCAGTGATCGTCACATATCTCTCCGTCCCCCTGGACGTCCACCCGTCTGTCGTGAGCGCAACAGAGGATGCTCGGGATAGCTCATCCACAACTTTTTTCTTCTCCTGTTCATAAAGATCTGGCACCATCTTTTCACTCTAACCTCTTTCCTTCATCATTATATCTGACAGGGAAGCCAAAATGCGCGGGGCGTTCAAGCTCCTCCGCTGGGCATTATCACTGAGTGTGGACTGAACATGCGCAACTTTTTTTTTTTTTTTTCATAAATCAATCCGCGGGTCAAGCGTATGCCGAACTGAAGATATTGATCTGAACGGATCACGGATCAATGATGATCCGTTGCACCACTACTATAGTGTCATTTGAAAACATTGCAGTTGCGTTTCAAAATACAACAACGAGCACCACGAAACAAGAGGCGCATTCAGCGGTCTCCTTGACAGAAAACATTCAGCAAAGTAAAATGATCTCAAAAGTATGGCGCGCTCTCTTCATTTTATCAAACGATCATAATCACATTTATTCATTTTACAGTCCTGCTACTAGCATTTTATTCATACTAAAACCCCTTTAATTCAGGTGAGAGATTTTTTTCCATGTGGTTTTTGCACATAATAATAATACCGCTGCAGACGCATTTTGCAGCATTAAGGTTATTGATCGTTAATTTAAACGACGATCGATCATGGAAATTATCAAATATTGACATCCTTAAATACAAATGAATTGGATGGAAAACTGGTTATTGTCTGCATCAAACCATGCTTCCGAACACATGTGATTCACCATTCTGGGCAGCTCCAGGACGTCTGTCTCTCCGAGCACGCTGCTGTCTGTGAGCGGGGGCGGAGTAACGGAGCCCTCAATCACGCTGCAGTGTTTGTGAGAGCTGACAACTTCTCCACCCCATTTACAGAGTGAAATTCTCTGACTACCTTTATCTCGCAGGTCTGTTGTTGAATCTTCCAAAAGTTTTGGCTCGGGGTGCTTTACATGCAGTGGTAGTGCCTGACTTTAAATCGGCGCTACTAAACACGGATATCGGCCGATGCCGATATATTAAAAAATGACAAATATCGGCCGAGCAATATATCGGTCGACCTCTACTCGTGATATGTGGTTTTAAATAAGTTAAATTAATTTTGGATGCATTTAAATATTTTATACATTTTGAGTGTCTGTTCTTCTAATTTTCTTTCCAGTGCTGGGAGAGCTGACCCGAACAGATATGTGTTCTGTCAGACCTTCACATCCTCCTCCAGTCAGAACCACATCAGTCATCATGACACAGAAGCAGATCTGCAGCTCGATTCTCATCAACCAGAGCATGATGATCTTCAGAGAGTCAAAGACCAGCACAAAACCAGCATGAAGAACAAGTATGAGAGCTTATTTGAGGGAGTCAAACTACAAGAGAATCAAACCCTCCTGAACAGGATTTACACACAGCTGTACATCATAGAGGGAGAGAGTGAAGGAGTGAATGAAGAACATGAAGTGCTACAGATGGAGAAAAGTTACAGGACACTCCAAGACACTCCAATCAACTGCAATGACATCTTTAATCCTTTACCAGAACCAGGAGATGAGGAGAAGAGAAGAGAGAAGAAAGACACAATAAAGACTGTTCTTACTAAAGGCATCGCTGGAATTGGAAAAACCGTCTCTGTGCAGAAGTTCATTCTGGACTGGGCCGAGGGAAAAGCCAATCAGGATGTAGATTTCATGTTTGTGCTTACATTTAGAGAAATGAACTTGATTAAAGATCATCAGTACAGTCTTCACAGACTTCTGCTTGACTTTCATCCTGAACTTCAAGATCTGGACTCAAAGATTTATGATGAATGTAAAGTTGTGTTCATCTTTGATGGTCTGGATGAAAGCAGGATTACACTGATGTTTTCAGACAGTCAGAAAGTTTCTGCTGTGACTGAGATTTCATCAGTGGGTGTGTTGATGTCAAACCTCCTGAGAGGAGATCTGCTTCCCTCTGCTCTCATCTGGATCACCACCAGACCAGCAGCAGCCAATCAGATCCCCTCCAACTACATCAACCGTGTGACAGAGATTCAGGGATTCAATGACCCTCAGAAGGAGGAATATTTCAGGAAGAGAATCAGTGACGAGCATCAAGCCAGCAGAATCATCTCACACATCAGAAGAGCAAGAAGCCTCCACATCATGTGTCACATACCCGTCTTCTGCTGGATCTCATCCACTGTGCTTCAAAACATCCTGAAACAAGATCTCAGTGCAGAAATCCCTCAAACTCTGACTGAAATGTACATCTACTTCCTGCTCATTCAAACAAAGATGAGGAACCAGAAGTATGAAGAGCGACATCCAGAGAAACTCCTGCAGTCCAACAGAGAAGTGATTGTGAAACTTGCTGAACTGGCTTTCAATCAGCTGATGAAGGGCAATGTGATGTTTTATGAGGAGGACCTGAGAGAGAGCGGTATAGACGTCACTGACGCCTCAGTGTATTCTGGGATCTGCACTGAGATCTTTAGAGAGGAATCTGTGATTTATCAGAGGAAGGTTTATAGTTTTGTACATCTGAGCTTTCAGGAGTTTTTCGCAGCACTGTATGTGTTTTTCTGCTATTTACACAAGAACAGTGAGGTTCTGAAGATGTTCCTGACAGGAAAGTCCAGAACTCAGAGTGTTTCTCTGGATGTGTTTCTGAAAGGAGCAATGAATAAAGCCTTAAAGAGTAAAACTGGACACCTGGATCTCTTCCTTCGGTTTCTTCATGGCGTCTCACTGGAGTCCAATCAGAGACTCTTACAGGAAGTACTGATACATACAGAGAACAACCCAGAGAACATCAAGCAAATAACCCAAAACCTCAAACGAGGTCAGAAAAACAATGTCAGTCCTGAACGATGGATAAATCTGTCACACTGCTTGATTGAGATGAAGGATAACTCCGTTGTTGAAGAAATGCAGGCATTTTTAAATTCTGGAAATACAAGTAAAAGTCTTTCTCTTGCACAATGTTCAACTTTGGCAAACATAATCCTGATGTCAGAGGAGGCACTGGATGAGTTTGAGCTTAAAAAATTCACCACTAAATCAAAAGATGGGAGACAGAGACTGTTACCTGCTCTGAGGAACTGCAGAAAAGCTCTGTAAGTGTGAAAATACAAACATGCAGTAGTTATATTTGACAAAAATTGATGGTGGTGAATAGGATCTTCTGGGTTTGTTTACAAGCATACAATGTAAGTTATTGCAGTTAAGTGTTGTTTTTTATTCTTTACCTAATTAATACAATAAATATATTTTATAAATTATTTAAAAAAAATGTTTTTTATAAAATATGTACATTTTGTAAACCTACAGGTAAAACTAATACTTATTGTTAGGCAGCTGTTAATGTGAATAAATAAATGATTTTTTTTTTTTTTTTTATAAACATTTATTACAGATTGGGGAGCACAATATTTTTGGCATATCATTTATGCAGATAAATGTCCAATATAAACATTTTGCTGCTATGTTTTGTCAGGAAGATGAAACAATTAATCAGTTTGCTGACAAAACTGCAGAGATGCTTATTTTTGTTTTATCCACCTGCTTTATGAGGATTAGACTATTGTCAGTTTTTTTTCAGCAATACTCCATGGTTTCCTTTTTACAGTTTAAATTAGGTACATATGATATTGTTTATGAACTGATTTATTTAATATTCTGAAATCTGACAATAAGGTTGTCCAATAGCCAGACAAGTTTCAGTCCTTCCTCTCCAGCAACCTGTCACTCAAGAAAAATTCACATTAATCAGTAAATAACAATGATCCAGAATCAAATCAGTTCTCAAAGGAAAAAACCAAGTCCCACATTTTTCTCATTTAAGAAGCTGTTTAACTCTGGTGCGTCACAATAGTGAAGACAATAACAATTTGTGGTTCATGCAGACTTTGAAGTTAAAATTACAGTGTTTTTGGTCATTCTTTGTATCTTGGCCAAGTCAGCTCATTTGTTCTTTAAGTTTTTTTTTTTCCCCAGCCTTGGCTTATTATTCTCTAAATATATATTTCAGCTGAAATTCTGAATTTCAGTGAACTTCTCAGTAAATATTTACTTTTGTTTAAAAAAAAAAATCTACCCAGTCTCTTCATTTAAAATATTAAAATAAGTAAAGACCCAGATTACGCAACTCCATAGAGAGCCAAAACAAGGGCACATTTGCACTGTCTGATGATATTATCTAAAATTGTATAACCATATAACATGTATTGACACATAAGGTTAGGTAAAATTATACAGTCTTGTGATCTCATGGATACACCTGTTCATCAGCACATCCTCTCTGTTTTCAGATTGACAGGCTGTGATCTCACTGATCAACACTGTGAAATTGTAGCTTCAGTTTTACAATCATCAAACTCTCTGAGAGAGCTGGACCTGAGTAACAATCATCTGCAGAATTCAGGAGTGAAGCTGCTCTGTGCTGGACTGAAGAGTCCAAACTGTCAACTCAACAAACTGAGGTTTGGATTTCACACTGATTCACATTTTAATAAAAAAATAATGTATGATTTATATAAATTTGAGTTTTATATATAGAGCTAGCATACTGGATGCTAACTATTATTCCCATATTGTTAAAGCTGAAATTTCCTGGCTTTTTCACGATAACTGAGGTCTAGGAACTATTTAACTTACATATACATTTCAAAACAGTCAGTCCACAGTAAAATGCACACAGCCTGCTTAAAGTAGCTGTGATTTTTCACGAACTCTTGTGACTTTTGTAAAAAGTTGACGTCAGATCTCCACAGTCACCTAACTTCAGTCAGAACCGCCCACCAACCCACTCTCCTTCTATCAAACACCCAGACAACATCACCTCCATGCTATTGCTGAGCATTGAGCAATAACAGCACTGAAACATGTCAAAAATCGGCCGACCCTTACACTCTCACTCAAGGGATGGATGATCTGACAGGATTTTTACTAGGAGGTGGATCACATCTAACGTGTATAGTAAAGACAAACTCATCGTGTCTATCTAGCACATGTTGAAGATGTATGTACTTTTCAATTTCAGCAGGCAACTATTTTTATAGCTACATTATTGTTCCAGCCGCAATAAATTGCAACAATCGATATCCAATCATAAATGATTATATATAAATTTAAAAATTATAAGTTTGTTGTTTTACACACCTGCACAGACATTTTTTTCATACACGACATCGTGGGATGCAAGAAACATGGCTAGAAATCTGTAGACTCATCCAAAACATAAGACAATACTTTATTGAACCTTTTCAATAAGTGCATGCTGCAAACATGAGTATATTTGATGAACGTTTCTGTCCAGTCTGCTCATTTTATTGCTTTTAACCATAGCTGTCATCAGTTTGTTTGTCTGGCAGTGGCAGCAAATATGCGAACAAATTTCTCATTTGAGGATGTATTACATTGATTCATCGTTACACATGATAAATCGAGGTGATGTATTACATCACCTCCTTAGGTAGCTGCCTCCAGTTTTCCCTTTGTTTTGCTGCCTCCAGCTAGCGCAGTGATGACACTCAGAAAACAACAGGCCAATCAGAAGAGGGGCTCATGAATATTAATTAGACAGGCTAATATCAACCTGTTCATTGCAGACCTCCAAAGAAAGGAGGTGAACCATGTGAAATTAAACGCAACAACTGCATAGTTCTACAGTCCAAACAACACACATTCAATAAGAAGTTTCTTAATCAGCATTCAGTATTTTAGTTTTTAAATTTGGTTTTAAATTAAAAAAAAGGTCTTTACCAGTGACAATAAATAAAAGTATGCTATATAAATACATTATTCCAAAATATTAAAATCAAATAATATTGATGCGAATAAAACAAAGATGCAAAGTGTTTCATTCATCCAATTAAAAATAAAAAAATAGCTTAATGATTCACATCTATATTTTTTTACTTGAGCCAATTAAAAATAAATAACTTATTGTCTCAAGTAAAAATATATACATGTGAATCATTACCCCTAAAAATGTTTTAATTGGATGAATGAAACACTTTTTTTTTCAGTGTGCTACAGCAGGTGATTTTTAAGTCAAATTAAGTTATGTAATTTTAAGGTATAATAAAAATCATCTTAATGCAGAACTGACGTTTACTTCTGGCTTTTCAAACGTGTATGCAAGTTCTACTTTACAAAAAAAAAAAAAAAAAAACTTTTCAGTTTTGTCACAGTTTAGTCCGTTTCGTTTCTCATCTGAAGTTGAACTGAACATCTCTTCACTGTCTACTCGTACAGTATACGCTCGTGCAGCTCTAGTGCGCGCAGGAAAGGGACTCTTATTTGTGCGCCAGTACACCAACTGATCGCTTCCTGTTATCTGTGCCTCAGATATGAAGCTCTGCACTTCCATTACTGATCGGCTGCCCATGTCCTGTGCATAGATTTCGAAATACTTCCACACAAGTATTTGACATAGCGAACGATTCCAATGTAGTCTGTGCACGCGAGCGCACTTCTGGAAAAATCGGCTGAAAAAAAGACCAATTCGATTTATGGCCGGTCAACCAGTGCATCCCTATTCTTAGATATATTCTTTCTTGTGTTTTTGTATGTATTTACTTTAAGGATTGTTCTACATGTAACTACTCTAATTCATGTGTGCAAAAATAGGATGAGAACATGATGATCATGTGGTGATTAATAAATCATCAGTTACTCCACACAAAGTTATCATTTCTATCATGCAATATTGTGATGTAACCTTCACATTCATGTTCTATGCAGACACCTTCTTATCAGAAATATGAGACAATGCATCAAATTCTCTCAAAGATCAATATCTAGCTATGCATTGTGTATGTAATTAATTATTTCTCATTGTCCTCTTTAGATTGACTGACTGCAAACTCACTGATCAGTGCTGTAAACCTGTTGCTTCAGTTTTACAATCATCAAACTCCCTGAGAGAGCTGGACCTGAGTAACAATCATCTGCAGGATTCAGGAGTGGAGCTGCTCTCTGCTGGACTGAAGAGTCCAAACTGTCAACTCAACAAACTGAGGTTTGGCTTTCATACTGAATCCAGTTTTACTACTACTAATAATGATAATAATAATAATAATAATAATAATAATAATAATAATAATAATAATAATTGATTTATACATATATTCTAGTTTTATAAATACAGCTAGCAGATTGTTTCCTGTGTTTTTTTTATTTGTATACTTCAAGTTTTCTTCCACATGAAACTACTAACTCTAATGAGTGCTTTATGGTCAAGAGCTATTGAAAAACATTAATGATGAAAACAAAATTATAATGTGGCCATTCATTTATCCCACATATGAGTTTGTTATCATTACTGTATAAGCTAACAGAGTATCACAGTGAGATGTAAACCTTTTACATTTATATATGCAGACAACTTATTATAAGAAACATGGGACATTATATTCTATTGTATATGTAATGAATTATTTAAACCGTTTAGATTGGCCAGCTGTAATCTCAGTGATGCATTAGTGAGATGCATTTAGGAATCTTTAAGATTACTTAAAACAGAACAGCAACACATTTTATAGACAACCATTTCGTGGAGAGGAGGTAATTCTGACTTTGCTACGACGATATCAGATGCTGAAAATATGGTTTGTTGTAAATTTAATTTAAATTTAGAGTAAAGAAAAATTTAAACAGACAAAAACAATCCAGAAAAATTCAAACGGAAATAAAAGGAATAAGAAAAAAATTAAACAGATTTTTTGGTAACTTCAACATTTACTATTATTACTACTTTTATTATTATTACTACTACTAGTATGATTCAGTATTGTATATATAAATATTAGTGGTGGGCTGTTATCGGCGTTAACGTGCTGTGCTAACATGAGACTCTTGTCTCTCTCTAATCGGGCAAAATATCCACCTTGGAAATGATGGTCGAAAAAACCCAGTTATTTATTAAGTTAAAGTAAACAGTTGAGGAAAAAATGGGATGTGTATTATATTGGGGTGGTGTTGGCGCAGTGGATAAGACGCACGCCATTGGTGTAAGAGACCCAGGTTCAAATCCACTGTGAGACACCAATGTGTCCCTGAGCAAGACACTTAACCCCTAGTTGCTCCAAAGGTGTGTGACCTCTGACATATATAGCAATTGTAAGTCGCTTTGGAAAAGCGTCAGCTAAATGTAAATGTAATATTGGATGCTTTCATCGTCTCTTAAAGCGACCGCGCCTAATTTAGCTACTGGCTGCTGTAATGTTAATCCAAGAAAATGAAAATTAAAATTACTCACTCACTTTGTAGTCTTAACAGTCAAACAAAAAATTATTCAGACACCAGATATAATTTTTGATATATATAGCAAAACTGTAATAATGTGTCTGAATAAATGTAGGTTTGATTGTATTTTTCATTTTTACATTGAAAACTATCCAGTGCTATTTTACATTTAATTATTTGGTTTCTGTACCTTGACACCTACAATCTTGAAAAAAATAAATAAACATTGTGTAAATAGCACAAATAAATAAAAACGAACGAACATACAAATTTATCAATTTCAAACAGGGCCCACTGGTACAACCTTCACCGGGGCCCCGCTGACCCCAGCTACGGCCCTTCTCACGCCTGTTTCACACATACTCCGTCTGCAGTGCGTATTCAGTCCGTGTGCGTTAGGTATGTGGTGCAGCACAGACTCGATGTGCTTTCACACAGGACGCGTTTGCAGTTTGCTACTTGGCACGTAAACGATCGCTGCACTGCTGCAGACGCAACACTCCAGGAATGCAACTGGAATCCGTTAACATGGGTGCGTAAAAAAATATGCAGCGCATACGCACTGCAGACGGAGTATGTGTGAAACAGGCGTAAGGTTGTTTGCACCTTGTGCAATGTGGAATTAGTTTACAGCTTTTTCAAGCACTTTGTGATGCATTTTGGAAACAGGAGATGAGCCCCTTTTCTAATGCACCACCTAGCTTGATAAACCCCTTCTCAAAGACTTACTGTTTGTCAATTTTATTTGGGTAACACATATTCTGAATGCCTTCGGCAGAATTCGAATGAGCCATTTTAATCTAGATTAATCTAGAATAATTTCAAGATCACAGTGAGATTAATCTAGATTAAAATAAATCTATGCCCATCACCAATTTATATATATATATATATATATATATATATATATATATATATATATATATATATATATATATATATATATAAAGCACTATTTTAGTTTTTGTTCAGTATCCATTTTAAAATCTATCGGTTAATTAATCTGTATCGGTTTCGGCAAAATCAACTATCTGCTGACCTCTATATTGTACTAAATTTCTTTGAGAAATGAAGCACACTAACATGAACACATTCTGTTGTAGGTTATCTCAGTGTTTGGTGACAGCAGAAGGATGTGCTGCTCTGGCATCAGCTCTGAGTTTAAACCCATCACACCTGAGAGAGCTGGATCTGAGCTACAATCACCCAGGAGAATCAGGAGTGAAGCTACTCAGCCACCTGGAAAAACTCAAGTAAGTTGAGCCGAAAAACAAACATCCTTTCTGCTGTGTGAGAGAGAATTAGTCATTCTTTTGTGGTTTGTCAAGAGAAACTTTAGTAGCAAAAAAAATTGCATGGGAAGCTTAAAGGGTTAGTTCATCAAAAAAAAAAAAAAAAATCCAAATTATGTCATTAATAACTCACCCTCATGTTGTTCCAAACTTTCCGTTGACTCCGGTGCTTGCATTGAGTGGAGAGACCCAACCAATATGGCAGCGACGCTGTTATTTAGTCAATAACTTAGTTTAATATTTGTCAATTTACTGAGGTGGCATCTTTGTTAGCTTACAAAAATGATGATAATTTGGTGGATAATTTACATTTTCTTGTTAATAACAGGAAGTGTATTCTGATGTAAAATTAACGGTCGTCTGAGTACGCTCTACAACAATCTTATCTGAGCTCAAAACGCAGCTTGAGCTAGTGTCAAGATACTAAAAATAATAAATACATAATTATGAACGTTTTTATGTGTTTATTTTTGTTCTCAGTACTTTATTTTAATAGCATTTAATGATTATGAACATAAAAGCATTACAAAAAACAATGATTATATACCATCGATGAAACCACAAAGCTGACGCGGAGGTATGTATAACTGCAATATAAAGTAATTTTGAGTATTATTGCTATTAGTATTCTTTTCTAAAATTAGGTACATGTAATATAAAAGTACATATGGCAACAGCTCCAAGTCTCATGCGCAGTGTAGGCTATACTGTCCGAATCCGTTCACTTATTTATTTGTTCACTCCTTCCTGATATAGTGAACTCAACTGCCATACACTATATAGGGATGAGTGAATGAGTGAGCGAATTCAGACACAGCAATAGTGTGACATGTGTTAACCAAAAGTGTAAACATAGATGACGTCACAGGTTTTTTTTAATTAAGGAAGATAGCCTTCGTTTGTATGTAGGCCTAGGAAATTTATATCTTTTTTTGCGAAATACTGTTTTTATTGCATTTTCTTAAACACTTACACAACAATGTACATCACATGTCTGTAACATCACATATAATGTACAAAAACAAAAAACAAAACAAAAAAAGACAAGCAAACAAACACTGGGGCTCATATTACTTGAAAAATGCAATAGCACAAACCAACATTGGATAAAGTATGTAATTTGGAAGACAGAGTTAACAGTACACTGCAATCAATAATAGCTACAGATAAGATAAATAAAATAAAATAGGATTAGTGCAAATTAAAATGTATTTTCAAATGAATATAATACTTAATCAAGCATTTTGTTCCTCCTCTATTATATTGTTCATATCCCCTTGCTCAATAAATAATAAAAAGGGACTCCAAAACCTCTTAAATTGGTCTTCTTTACCCTTAAGAATATATGTTATGCATGAAGATATTTCTCTTAACCATTGAGTTGTAGTAGGCCTTTCTATCTTTTCCCAATAAATGGCGATGAGCCGTTTAGCATGTAGAATACACATATCTATCAATACTTGAGTGTCCTTTTTAATTTTCCAGTTATCTGGATGAATACCAATAATGAAAAGCTCAGGATCCGGTGGCAATCTCACTGAGACTTTATGCCATATCATATTATTAATTTCTTTCCAAAACTCTGTGAACTTTGATCACATTCCACATACAATGAATCAACGTGCCTTTTGAAATGTATATATTTATAATACTTACTTAAATATAATTAATATTATTTTATTGCTTTTGTATTAGTTGTATGAAGAGTAAAAAAAAAATTGGTCGGTCTTAACGCAAATTTACAATCGGCAAGTCGGTCGGACTAAAAGCAGAAAAAAATAAAAAATTGAGTCAGTCCTAAATTGACAGGGTCGGTCGGGTTACGGCAAACAAGAATATTTTTAAGGATGGTCTTACAGTTTTCAAGTTCCTCTCTGAGCTCTATGTTTTCTTCCTGTAGCCCTTCTATTCTTCTTTGCATTTTTTGAATTTATTCATTTACAGGGACCTTGAAAAGATACATAAGCAGCTTGTGCAGTGTTCATATTATTAATCATATAAGCAGCTTGTGAGTGTTTTGTCTTGTTTTCTCATCAGACTAGTGTGTGATCATCATTGCTAGGAAAGTTTTAGGGTTTAAATTGTGTGTCTTACCCTGGTTAATACGTGCTGAAAGTGGCGCTTGGTTTTGCATTTGCCTATCGCGGGACTGCCTGGTTTCGATCTGCTAAATAGCGAGGCGTGGCCAAAGCCAGTGAAAGTACTTAATTAGCTGTTTGGAAAGCACTTGTCAGAAGAAACAGTCGAGCAACATAGAAGGACAGCAGCTTGTGAGTGTTTTGTCTTGTTTTCTCATCAGACTAGTGTGTGATCATCATTGCTAGGAAAGTTTTAGGGTTTAAATTGTGTGTCTTACCCTGGTTAATACGTGCTGAAAGTGGCGCTTGGTTTTGCATTTGCCTATCGCGGGACTGCCTGGTTTCGATCTGCTAAATAGCGAGGCGTGGCCAAAGCCAGTGAAAGTACTTAATTAGCTGTTTGGAAAGCACTTGTCAGAAGAAACAGTCGAGCAACATAGAAGGACAGCAGCTTGTGAGTGTTTTGTCTTGTTTTCTCATCAGACTAGTGTGTGATCATCATTGCTAGGAAAGTTTTAGGGTTTAAATTGTGTGTCTTACCCTGGTTAATACGTGCTGAAAGTGGCGCTTGGTTTTGCATTTGCCTATCGCGGGACTGCCTGGTTTCGATCTGCTAAATAGCGAGGCGTGGCCAAAGCCAGTGAAAGTACTTAATTAGCTGTTTGGAAAGCACTTGTCAGAAGAAACAGTCGAGCAACATAGAAGGACAGCAGCTTGTGAGTGTTTTGTCTTGTTTTCTCATCAGACTAGTGTGTGATCATCATTGCTAGGAAAGTTTTAGGGTTTAAATTGTGTGTCTTACCCTGGTTAATACGTGCTGAAAGTGGCGCTTGGTTTTGCATTTGCCTATCGCGGGACTGCCTGGTTTCGATCTGCTAAATAGCGAGGCGTGGCCAAAGCCAGTGAAAGTACTTAATTAGCTGTTTGGAAAGCACTTGTCAGAAGAAACAGTCGAGCAACATAGAAGGACAGCAGCTTGTGAGTGTTTTGTCTTGTTTTCTCATCAGACTAGTGTGTGATCATCATTGCTAGGAAAGTTTTAGGGTTTAAATTGTGTGTCTTACCCTGGTTAATACGTGCTGAAAGTGGCGCTTGGTTTTGCATTTGCCTATCGCGGGACTGCCTGGTTTCGATCTGCTAAATAGCGAGGCGTGGCCAAAGCCAGTGAAAGTACTTAATTAGCTGTTTGGAAAGCACTTGTCAGAAGAAACAGTCGAGCAACATAGAAGGACAGCAGCTTGTGAGTGTTTTGTCTTGTTTTCTCATCAGACTAGTGTGTGATCATCATTGCTAGGAAAGTTTTAGGGTTTAAATTGTGTGTCTTACCCTGGTTAATACGTGCTGAAAGTGGCGCTTGGTTTTGCATTTGCCTATCGCGGGACTGCCTGGTTTCGATCTGCTAAATAGCGAGGCGTGGCCAAAGCCAGTGAAAGTACTTAATTAGCTGTTTGGAAAGCACTTGTCAGAAGAAACAGTCGAGCAACATAGAAGGACAGCAGCTTGTGAGTGTTTTGTCTTGTTTTCTCATCAGACTAGTGTGTGATCATCATTGCTAGGAAAGTTTTAGGGTTTAAATTGTGTGTCTTACCCTGGTTAATACGTGCTGAAAGTGGCGCTTGGTTTTGCATTTGCCTATCGCGGGACTGCCTGGTTTCGATCTGCTAAATAGCGAGGCGTGGCCAAAGCCAGTGAAAGTACTTAATTAGCTGTTTGGAAAGCACTTGTCAGAAGAAACAGTCGAGCAACATAGAAGGACAGCAGCTTGTGAGTGTTTTGTCTTGTTTTCTCATCAGACTAGTGTGTGATCATCATTGCTAGGAAAGTTTTAGGGTTTAAATTGTGTGTCTTACCCTGGTTAATACGTGCTGAAAGTGGCGCTTGGTTTTGCATTTGCCTATCGCGGGACTGCCTGGTTTCGATCTGCTAAATAGCGAGGCGTGGCCAAAGCCAGTGAAAGTACTTAATTAGCTGTTTGGAAAGCACTTGTCAGAAGAAACAGTCGAGCAACATAGAAGGACAGCAGCTTGTGAGTGTTTTGTCTTGTTTTCTCATCAGACTAGTGTGTGATCATCATTGCTAGGAAAGTTTTAGGGTTTAAATTGTGT
Source organism: Carassius auratus (assembly GCF_003368295.1). NCBI lineage: Eukaryota > Metazoa > Chordata > Actinopteri > Cypriniformes > Cyprinidae > Carassius > Carassius auratus. The sequence continues at coordinate 11,338,385 of NC_039270.1, read as the reverse complement.
GTCTTACCCTGGTTAATACGTGCTGAAAGTGGCGCTTGGTTTTGCATTTGCCTATCGCGGGACTGCCTGGTTTCGATCTGCTAAATAGCGAGGCGTGGCCAAAGCCAGTGAAAGTACTTAATTAGCTGTTTGGAAAGCACTTGTCAGAAGAAACAGTCGAGCAACATAGAAGGACAGCAGCTTGTGAGTGTTTTGTCTTGTTTTCTCATCAGACTAGTGTGTGATCATCATTGCTAGGAAAGTTTTAGGGTTTAAATTGTGTGTCTTACCCTGGTTAATACGTGCTGAAAGTGGCGCTTGGTTTTGCATTTGCCTATCGCGGGACTGCCTGGTTTCGATCTGCTAAATAGCGAGGCGTGGCCAAAGCCAGTGAAAGTACTTAATTAGCTGTTTGGAAAGCACTTGTCAGAAGAAAACAGTCGAGCAACATAGAAGGACAGCAGCTTGTGAGTGTTTTGTCTTGTTTTCTCATCAGACTAGTGTGTGATCATCATTGCTAGGAAAGTTTTAGGGTTTAAATTGTGTGTCTTACCCTGGTTAATACGTGCTGAAAGTGGCGCTTGGTTTTGCATTTGCCTATCGCGGGACTGCCTGGTTTCGATCTGCTAAATAGCGAGGCGTGGCCAAAGCCAGTGAAAGTACTTAATTAGCTGTTTGGAAAGCACTTGTCAGAAGAAACAGTCGAGCAACATAGAAGGACAGCAGCTTGTGAGTGTTTTGTCTTGTTTTCTCATCAGACTAGTGTGTGATCATCATTGCTAGGAAAGTTTTAGGGTTTAAATTGTGTGTCTTACCCTGGTTAATACGTGCTGAAAGTGGCGCTTGGTTTTGCATTTGCCTATCGCGGGACTGCCTGGTTTCGATCTGCTAAATAGCGAGGCGTGGCCAAAGCCAGTGAAAGTACTTAATTAGCTGTTTGGAAAGCACTTGTCAGAAGAAACAGTCGAGCAACATAGAAGGACAGCAGCTTGTGAGTGTTTTGTCTTGTTTTCTCATCAGACTAGTGTGTGATCATCATTGCTAGGAAAGTTTTAGGGTTTAAATTGTGTGTCTTACCCTGGTTAATACGTGCTGAAAGTGGCGCTTGGTTTTGCATTTGCCTATCGCGGGACTGCCTGGTTTCGATCTGCTAAATAGCGAGGCGTGGCCAAAGCCAGTGAAAGTACTTAATTAGCTGTTTGGAAAGCACTTGTCAGAAGAAACAGTCGAGCAACATAGAAGGACAGCAGCTTGTGAGTGTTTTGTCTTGTTTTCTCATCAGACTAGTGTGTGATCATCATTGCTAGGAAAGTTTTAGGGTTTAAATTGTGTGTCTTACCCTGGTTAATACGTGCTGAAAGTGGCGCTTGGTTTTGCATTTGCCTATCGCGGGACTGCCTGGTTTCGATCTGCTAAATAGCGAGGCGTGGCCAAAGCCAGTGAAAGTACTTAATTAGCTGTTTGGAAAGCACTTGTCAGAAGAAACAGTCGAGCAACATAGAAGGACAGCAGCTTGTGAGTGTTTTGTCTTGTTTTCTCATCAGACTAGTGTGTGATCATCATTGCTAGGAAAGTTTTAGGGTTTAAATTGTGTGTCTTACCCTGGTTAATACGTGCTGAAAGTGGCGCTTGGTTTTGCATTTGCCTATCGCGGGACTGCCTGGTTTCGATCTGCTAAATAGCGAGGCGTGGCCAAAGCCAGTGAAAGTACTTAATTAGCTGTTTGGAAAGCACTTGTCAGAAGAAACAGTCGAGCAACATAGAAGGACAGCAGCTTGTGAGTGTTTTGTCTTGTTTTCTCATCAGACTAGTGTGTGATCATCATTGCTAGGAAAGTTTTAGGGTTTAAATTGTGTGTCTTACCCTGGTTAATACGTGCTGAAAGTGGCGCTTGGTTTTGCATTTGCCTATCGCGGGACTGCCTGGTTTCGATCTGCTAAATAGCGAGGCGTGGCCAAAGCCAGTGAAAGTACTTAATTAGCTGTTTGGAAAGCACTTGTCAGAAGAAACAGTCGAGCAACATAGAAGGACAGCAGCTTGTGAGTGTTTTGTCTTGTTTTCTCATCAGACTAGTGTGTGATCATCATTGCTAGGAAAGTTTTAGGGTTTAAATTGTGTGTCTTACCCTGGTTAATACGTGCTGAAAGTGGCGCTTGGTTTTGCATTTGCCTATCGCGGGACTGCCTGGTTTCGATCTGCTAAATAGCGAGGCGTGGCCAAAGCCAGTGAAAGTACTTAATTAGCTGTTTGGAAAGCACTTGTCAGAAGAAACAGTCGAGCAACATAGAAGGACAGCAGCTTGTGAGTGTTTTGTCTTGTTTTCTCATCAGACTAGTGTGTGATCATCATTGCTAGGAAAGTTTTAGGGTTTAAATTGTGTGTCTTACCCTGGTTAATACGTGCTGAAAGTGGCGCTTGGTTTTGCATTTGCCTATCGCGGGACTGCCTGGTTTCGATCTGCTAAATAGCGAGGCGTGGCCAAAGCCAGTGAAAGTACTTAATTAGCTGTTTGGAAAGCACTTGTCAGAAGAAACAGTCGAGCAACATAGAAGGACAGCAGCTTGTGAGTGTTTTGTCTTGTTTTCTCATCAGACTAGTGTGTGATCATCATTGCTAGGAAAGTTTTAGGGTTTAAATTGTGTGTCTTACCCTGGTTAATACGTGCTGAAAGTGGCGCTTGGTTTTGCATTTGCCTATCGCGGGACTGCCTGGTTTCGATCTGCTAAATAGCGAGGCGTGGCCAAAGCCAGTGAAAGTACTTAATTAGCTGTTTGGAAAGCACTTGTCAGAAGAAACAGTCGAGCAACATAGAAGGACAGCAGCTTGTGAGTGTTTTGTCTTGTTTTCTCATCAGACTAGTGTGTGATCATCATTGCTAGGAAAGTTTTAGGGTTTAAATTGTGTGTCTTACCCTGGTTAATACGTGCTGAAAGTGGCGCTTGGTTTTGCATTTGCCTATCGCGGGACTGCCTGGTTTCGATCTGCTAAATAGCGAGGCGTGGCCAAAGCCAGTGAAAGTACTTAATTAGCTGTTTGGAAAGCACTTGTCAGAAGAAACAGTCGAGCAACATAGAAGGACAGCAGCTTGTGAGTGTTTTGTCTTGTTTTCTCATCAGACTAGTGTGTGATCATCATTGCTAGGAAAGTTTTAGGGTTTAAATTGTGTGTCTTACCCTGGTTAATACGTGCTGAAAGTGGCGCTTGGTTTTGCATTTGCCTATCGCGGGACTGCCTGGTTTCGATCTGCTAAATAGCGAGGCGTGGCCAAAGCCAGTGAAAGTACTTAATTAGCTGTTTGGAAAGCACTTGTCAGAAGAAACAGTCGAGCAACATAGAAGGACAGCAGCTTGTGAGTGTTTTGTCTTGTTTTCTCATCAGACTAGTGTGTGATCATCATTGCTAGGAAAGTTTTAGGGTTTAAATTGTGTGTCTTACCCTGGTTAATACGTGCTGAAAGTGGCGCTTGGTTTTGCATTTGCCTATCGCGGGACTGCCTGGTTTCGATCTGCTAAATAGCGAGGCGTGGCCAAAGCCAGTGAAAGTACTTAATTAGCTGTTTGGAAAGCACTTGTCAGAAGAAACAGTCGAGCAACATAGAAGGACAGCAGCTTGTGAGTGTTTTGTCTTGTTTTCTCATCAGACTAGTGTGTGATCATCATTGCTAGGAAAGTTTTAGGGTTTAAATTGTGTGTCTTACCCTGGTTAATACGTGCTGAAAGTGGCGCTTGGTTTTGCATTTGCCTATCGCGGGACTGCCTGGTTTCGATCTGCTAAATAGCGAGGCGTGGCCAAAGCCAGTGAAAGTACTTAATTAGCTGTTTGGAAAGCACTTGTCAGAAGAAACAGTCGAGCAACATAGAAGGACAGCAGCTTGTGAGTGTTTTGTCTTGTTTTCTCATCAGACTAGTGTGTGATCATCATTGCTAGGAAAGTTTTAGGGTTTAAATTGTGTGTCTTACCCTGGTTAATACGTGCTGAAAGTGGCGCTTGGTTTTGCATTTGCCTATCGCGGGACTGCCTGGTTTCGATCTGCTAAATAGCGAGGCGTGGCCAAAGCCAGTGAAAGTACTTAATTAGCTGTTTGGAAAGCACTTGTCAGAAGAAACAGTCGAGCAACATAGAAGGACAGCAGCTTGTGAGTGTTTTGTCTTGTTTTCTCATCAGACTAGTGTGTGATCATCATTGCTAGGAAAGTTTTAGGGTTTAAATTGTGTGTCTTACCCTGGTTAATACGTGCTGAAAGTGGCGCTTGGTTTTGCATTTGCCTATCGCGGGACTGCCTGGTTTCGATCTGCTAAATAGCGAGGCGTGGCCAAAGCCAGTGAAAGTACTTAATTAGCTGTTTGGAAAGCACTTGTCAGAAGAAACAGTCGAGCAACATAGAAGGACAGCAGCTTGTGAGTGTTTTGTCTTGTTTTCTCATCAGACTAGTGTGTGATCATCATTGCTAGGAAAGTTTTAGGGTTTAAATTGTGTGTCTTACCCTGGTTAATACGTGCTGAAAGTGGCGCTTGGTTTTGCATTTGCCTATCGCGGGACTGCCTGGTTTCGATCTGCTAAATAGCGAGGCGTGGCCAAAGCCAGTGAAAGTACTTAATTAGCTGTTTGGAAAGCACTTGTCAGAAGAAACAGTCGAGCAACATAGAAGGACAGCAGCTTGTGAGTGTTTTGTCTTGTTTTCTCATCAGACTAGTGTGTGATCATCATTGCTAGGAAAGTTTTAGGGTTTAAATTGTGTGTCTTACCCTGGTTAATACGTGCTGAAAGTGGCGCTTGGTTTTGCATTTGCCTATCGCGGGACTGCCTGGTTTCGATCTGCTAAATAGCGAGGCGTGGCCAAAGCCAGTGAAAGTACTTAATTAGCTGTTTGGAAAGCACTTGTCAGAAGAAACAGTCGAGCAACATAGAAGGACAGCAGCTTGTGAGTGTTTTGTCTTGTTTTCTCATCAGACTAGTGTGTGATCATCATTGCTAGGAAAGTTTTAGGGTTTAAATTGTGTGTCTTACCCTGGTTAATACGTGCTGAAAGTGGCGCTTGGTTTTGCATTTGCCTATCGCGGGACTGCCTGGTTTCGATCTGCTAAATAGCGAGGCGTGGCCAAAGCCAGTGAAAGTACTTAATTAGCTGTTTGGAAAGCACTTGTCAGAAGAAACAGTCGAGCAACATAGAAGGACAGCAGCTTGTGAGTGTTTTGTCTTGTTTTCTCATCAGACTAGTGTGTGATCATCATTGCTAGGAAAGTTTTAGGGTTTAAATTGTGTGTCTTACCCTGGTTAATACGTGCTGAAAGTGGCGCTTGGTTTTGCATTTGCCTATCGCGGGACTGCCTGGTTTCGATCTGCTAAATAGCGAGGCGTGTCCAGCTGACTTCAATCACAGGTAATCAGGCTAATACAAAGCACTAGGTTTCACCGCGGCAGCGGTCGCGGCAACCCTCGTGTGAACCCTCCTCGTGTGAAGACCGACGAGTGTAAAGACAATCGACTCTACCTGCGCGACTCCACCGAGCAAGGACACCGACGGGGCACTTGAGTATTGCTTTTCTCTTTATTTACTTTTTGTATAGCCTCTCAAATATCTTACACTTGTAGTCACTATGTGCTTTCAGATCTCTACTATCACTACTAACACTCGGAGAGCACGCTATGTACGTCGCAGGAAGGCCTGTCTGACAAACCTACGCCATGTCCCTCTGACCTCTACTACTATGCTCTCTATTCCAGTTGGTCTCTGGAACTGCCAGTCTGCAGTTAACAAAGCAGACTTCATTTCCTCTATTGCTACCCATTCCGGTCTCAACCTCATGGCACTGACAGAGACTTGGATCAAACCTGAAGATACTGCCACCCCTGCAGCACTCTCTACTAATTTCACTTGTTCCCACACTCCTCGTACCACTGGGAGGGGTGGAGGTACGGGTCTCCTTATATCCAAAGAATGGAAATTTGAACTTCAGCCATCATCTACAGGTACTGGTTCATTTGAATCACATGCCATTACTGTAACCCACCCTGTTAAAATTCACTTTGTGGTCATTTATCGGCCTCCAGGTCCACTGGGAAACTTCTTGGAGGAGTTGGATGTGCTGCTATCAAACTTTCCTGAAGATGGTACTCCTCTGGTACTGCTTGGTGACTTCAACATCCACTTAGATAAACCCCAGGCTGCTGACTTCAAAACTCTGCTCACCTCATTTGATCTCAAGCTAGTGTCCACTACAGCGACTCACAAATCGGGCAACCAACTTGACCTCATCTACACGCGCTGTTGCTCTGTGGACACCACTTCAGTTACTCCACTGCACACATCTGATCACTTCCTCATTACTGCTAACCTAGCACTTACTCCTGAAGTGGCACACACTCCAACGCAGGTCACCTTTCGACGGAACCTATGCTCACTCTCTCCATCTCACCTATCTGCTGTGGTTTCATCCTCTCTTCCACCATTCTCTCAGTTTTCTGCTCTGGACATTAACAGTGCTACGGACACTCTTTGCTCCACTTTAACATCTTGCTTGGACAACTTTTGCCCACTGTTGTCTAGACCAGCACGCACTGCCCCATCTGCCCCCTGGCTGTCCGAGGTTCTCCGAGAACATCGCTCTAAACTCAGGGCTGCAGAGAGGAAATGGCAGAAATCAAAAAACTCTATGGACCTCAATGTGTATCAATCTCTCCTCTCTTCCTTCTCTGCAAATGTCTTCACAGCTAAAACATCCTACTACCACAACAAAATTAACAGCTGCTGTGATGCTCGGACACTCTTCAAGACTTTCTCTTCTCTTCTTAATCCGCCGCCTCCACCTCCTCCATCGACTCTTACAGCGGACGACTTTGCAGCTTTCTTCACAAATAAGACAAGATCCATCAGTGACCAATTCTCCACACCGCAGACTGAGGAAAACTTCACAATGACCGATGCACACTCTTTATCCTCCTTCTCCCCACTCTCAGAGATGGACGTCTCCAAAATTCTCATGTCCAATCATCCTACTACTTGTCCACTTGATCCTATCCCCACTCACCTCCTTCAAGCGATCTCTTCTTCAGTCATACCTTCACTTACTCACATTATCAACTCTTCTCTTCAATCTGGAACATTTCCCTTAGCATTCAAGCAGGCTCGGGTAAGCCCACTGCTCAAGAAACCATCTCTAAATCCAGCGCTTCTTGAAAACTACAGACCGGTATCCCTGCTTCCATTCATTGCAAAGACACTTGAGCGGGCTGTGTTCAACCAGCTTTCTATGTTCCTTGGACAGAACAACCTCCTGGACAGCAACCAATCTGGCTTCAAAAGTGGCCACTCAACTGAGACTGCTCTGCTCTCGGTTACTGAAGCCCTGCGACTAGCAAGAGCAGCTTCAAAATCCTCGGTACTCATCTTACTGGACCTGTCTGCTGCTTTTGACACTGTTAATCACAAGATTCTCCTGTCCACCCTCAGAAAGATGGGAATCTCTGGAACTGCTCTCCTGTTGGTTAAGTCCTACCTCTCTGACAGATCATTCAGTGTGTCTTGGAGGGGTGATGTTTCAAAGTCACACCACCTTGCTACTGGGGTTCCTCAAGGCTCAGTACTTGGACCACTTCTCTTCTCCATCTACATGACATCTTTAGGATCTGTCATTCAGAAGCATGGCTTTTCTTATCACTGCTATGCTGATGACACCCAACTCTACTTCTCATTCCAGCCTGATGACCCGACGGTAGCTGCTCGCATTTCAGCCTGTCTGAGTGACATTTCTAGCTGGATGAATGACCATCACCTTCAGCTTAACCTTACAAAGACTGAACTACTGGTGATTCCAGCTAACCAATTGATTCATCACAACTTCTCTATACAGCTAGGCTCGTCAACCATAACTCCTTCGAGGACAGCCAGAAACCTAGGAGTTGTGATGGATCATCAATTAAGCTTCACTGACCACATTGCTACAACGACCCGGTCCTGCAGGTTTGCCTTATACAACATTAGGAAGATTAGACCCTTCCTGTCAGAGCAAGCAACCCAACTTCTTGTCCAAGCTCTTGTTCTCTCTAGACTGGACTATTGTAATGCTCTCTTGGCGGGCCTTCCTGCATGTACTGTCAAGCCCCTGCAAATGATCCAGAATGCAGCAGCGAGGGTTGTCTTCAATGAGCCAAAAAAAGCTCATGTTACTCCTCTCCTCATCAGATTACACTGGTTACCAGTAGCTGCTCGCATCAAATTCAAGGTACTGATGCTTGCCTACAAGACGACCACTGGCACGGCACCAACTTACCTAAACTCACTGGTTAAATCCTATGTGCCCTCAAGAAGTTTGCGTTCTGCAAGTGAACAACGCCTTGTGGTGCCATCCCAAAGAAATTCAAAATCACTCTCACGGACCTTTTCCTGGACTGTGCCCAGCTGGTGGAATGACCTCCCAATCTCAATTCGTACAGCTGAGTCTTTACTCATTTTCAAGAAACATCTAAAAACTCATCTTTTTCGCCTGCACCTAACCTACTAACACCAGTACTTTTCCTTTTCTTGTCTCTTTTTTCATTTAATAATAAAAAAAAAAAAAAAAAAAAAAAAAAAAATTATATATACCTGGCTATGCGTTCTATACTAGACTAACTGAGACTTGTCATGGCACTTGTATTCTGTTGTTGTTCTCTTGTTGACCTGACTGCTTCTATTGTTCTCATTTGTAAGTCGCTTTGGATAAAAGCGTCTGCTAAATGATTAAATGTAAATGTAAATGTAAGCAACATAAACAAAACTTTTGTGTTATTTTGTTTAAAAAAAAAAGCAAAATATGAAAAACTCTGTTTCTGAAATTGATAGTGACAGTACAGTTTCATAGTATTTACAATTTTTCGCCTGTTTTCTTTTTGGCTTATGTTTAATTCGTTGCTTCGTTACATGCTGCCCAGCCTTTGTTTCTTTTCTTAATTCTTTTTTTTTTTTTTTTTTTTTTTTTGCTGGCTTTAAAAAAAGTAATAATTAAAAAAGAAAGAAAAAAAAGAAAATACTTGCTGAGGCTGAGCTGACAGTCTTTGGAACCACATCATCTGAGCTTTTTTGGTTTTAAAATTCTTAAATTGCTGGGTACATCAGCACCACACTTCATCTTCCCAATTAATCTGTCTCTCTTTAAGCAGGTTTTCATCCAAGTGTGTGACTCTGTAATGTAAAAACATGTCAACAATAGAGTCATCAGATGATCGAACTTAGTGGCTGTGATTTTTTTTATTTATTTATTTTTATTTTTATTTTTTTTTTACACATTAATATCCTTTTAAATGTAAAACCAAAACAAAAGTTAACAGCCTCGAAGTTGGAACAAACGTAGATTTCTGCAGCAGAACTCTTTATTTGTTTTACTCACACAGAAACAGTATAAATAGTAAATATTGTATAACACCAAACTCAGTATAAATCTCATTAAACTATCATGAACACTGGCTATAGGCTGCTACTGTATATACTGATCCACCAATGTAAAGTTATCTTGGTTTAGTTCAAGGACCTGACACATTTGAGCTGGACCCATCTGGACAATTTCAGTGTCCAATTTATCAACAAATAACCCTTTATGAATCAACTTAAAACAAATAACCCTTTATGAACCAATTCATAAACAAATAACCCCTTATGAACCCTGTGTATTAATGAAAAGCTGTATGTTATCTTTAGTGGTGTCCTCTAAATAAATCAAGTTTCATCTAAATGAACTATTAAACTGATATTAAACTGATATACAACAAACTTAGCAACATATGAACATTAAAAGTACTGCAGAAGCACTTAATAATCTTCTCACCAGCAAAGTACAAGATTCAGAGGATGCAACGTCTTCTCGCAGTGTTTGGGCCAGCTGATTAACTTACTTCGTCAGGAAACGTTAAATCCCATTCTCCATTATTTAATGTTTGGAAGTGAATGTGCATGTCTTCAATGTAACACGACAGACCTATTTTGACTATTATTATTATTTTTATTTTTTTTTGTTAAAAAAATTCTAATAATCCGAAACGCAACATTGAAAATGTGTTATAGTTTAGATAAAACAGCTATAATATAATGATAACATCAATATTGTACACGCATGCACACAAACACACACACACACACACACACACACACACACACATATATAAATTATACTTAATTCATAAAACATATATTTTGTGGGAATGTACTATCTGTGAATATTAATTTATTGTTCATTTTCAATTCTGATTAAGTGAGACTGCTTGTTTATATTTTACAAATACTTAAGCAGTCGAACAAGCATTTTTATATATTAATTCAGATCGTAAAGTACCCTTTAAAAAATCACATTACTATTAAGGGGTGGCGGGAAATTCGATTCTTAGATAAATCGCGATGCGGACGTGGACGATTCTGAAGAGATTCACAAATGTCCAAAATCGATTAAAAAAAAAAAAAAGTATATAGTTCTAATAACGTAATATTGACGAAACGCAAAAAACGGAACCCTGAAGCGCGGAAGTGCAGTGCCCGGACCGTCTGTGACGTGCACATAACAGAGAGAGATGCAACGGCTGAGCGCGATGTCCAAACACCCTTCTCGTGGGGGCGTGTTAAGATGGCGGAGAGATAAGTCGAACTTTTTACAGGCTCTGATGTAATTGTGCAAAAGGCCGTCTATTCTTAGTCTACAGTTTTTCTTTATTTAAGATTATTTATTTACTCTGTTTTCTGTTATTACATTCGTGAGTTTTTTTTGTTTATACGAGTCTATTCGCTTGTCTTTTTTTGCTGCACTCGCTGAAGCGTTATGGCGGCGAAAACTGGAGAACATGCCTATGCTGGAATAGCTTCAGGTGAAGAAAGAGATGAACCTATCGATACGATGGAGATTGAAGTGTCGTCTGCTAAAGATGTTAGACAGAAGACTATGCCTCATACCCCTCTCAAAAGTCCTGGACCCAAAAGAGTGAAAGCAGTACAGGAAAAGGAAAGTGATGATATTTCCACTAGCGTTCTGTACGCCGCCATCCAAAGCCTCAGTCGTAAATTCGATGAAAATTCTGAATACATTCGTGCCTTTGAATTCCAACTGAAAGTGAACACTGATGCAATTGTCAAAATTTCCGAGTCTCTGGATGCCAATACGACGGCGTTGAAAGGTGTTAAGGAGGATGTGGTTAATTTGAAATCACAGGTAACTCACTTACAGAAGGAAAACGAAGTGTTGAAACAGAAATGTGTGGAGCATGACCGATACAAACGCAGGTGGTGTTTGAGGCTAAATGGAGTTCCAGAAAGAGAAGATGAGGATGTCAGAAGTGTCGTGATTGATATCTTGTCTCAGATTGTCCCTCACTCTCCAGAACAATTGCAGAATACTGTGGACACAGTTCATCGCCTTGGCAAAAAAGTGAAGGGTGCAAGACCGCGGCAAATCATCATTCAGTTTGGCATGAGATTTGTACGTGACATGGTTTGGAGAATGTCAAAGAATGCACCGGTCTGCATGGAGAAAAAAATTCGTTTTAGAGAGGATTTTTGCAAGGACGACCGGGAGGCTCATGCTCGTCTATGGCCTAAAGTTGAGGAGGCAAGAAAGAAAAACTTGAAAGCGTACCTTCGCGACGGATATGCAGTGATTAATGGTCAGAGAGTGACAGCTTAGTTAGTGGTGAATGAAGTGATGTGCTAGCTTTTGGGTTACTTTAAATCTGTGAGGAGAATAGGTTCAATTGTCTACTAAGGCACAGTTAGGCTATGTCGTATTCAGGATCATGCGATTGTATGGATCTAGGTATTTCATTTAGAATTCTATTCAAAGTTAATATCGAATATATTATTTGTACGTCATTCTTTAAGGCTTATTTTGAGTTCGGTTTTATCGGCCTTAAATGTGTTATTATATGCCTGTGTAAGAGGAACGATATTTGATCTTCTGCAAAATCTATAATTAGTTTTTTTTTTTTCTTTCTTCTTCTTAATTCAAGTTTATGTCTTTTTCTCTGTTCTCTCTAAATGTTCGAGGTATTAGGTGTAATGTTAAACGTAAGGCACTTTTTCTTTTTTGCAAGGAGCAAGTAAAAGTAAATTGTTTCTTTCTTCAAGAGACTCATTCAACTGATGTAGATGTAAGATTTTGGAAATCACAATGGGGTGGAGAGGCTTTATTCTCTCATGGAACTTCTCACTCAGCAGGGGTCGCTTTTTTGTTTAAACGGATGGACAGCAAAATTGTTGCAAGTTCAAGCGATAATGAGGGTCACTGGATAATGGTGGTTCTTGAATCAAATGAATGTAATTTAATTTTGATAAATGTTTATGGTTACACTAACAAGGCCGCTAATAAGTTGTTTTTTCAGAATATGGCTACAAAAATTGATGTCTGGAAGAACACATATTTTACAGATAAAATTATTATTGGAGGGGATTTTAACGCTGTTGCAGATGAATGGCAGGATAGATACCCCACTCCTTTCACCACATTTTCCTATAACCCCCTGATTTATAATATATCTCAGTTTCTTGATTTAATTGATGTTTGGCGTGTACAGAACCCACATAAGAAACAATTTACATGGGGTTCCTTTTCAGGGCGCATTCAGCGTTCCAGGTTGGATTTTTGGTTGATAACTAGTAATCTTCTTTCTTCTACATCTGAGTGTAATATTTCTCCTTCAGTTTTAACTGATCACAGTGCCATATCACTTTCTCTTAGGAGTAATGACAGCTCTACGTCTACAAGAACTCACTGGAAGTTTAATAATAATTTACTAAAATGTGAATCTTTTTGTAATTCTATTTTGTTAATGATTAATAATGTTAAAACCATGTCTGAATTAACCTCAATTGGCAAATGGGAATGGGTCAAATTTAATGTAAAAAAAATAGCGATTAAAGAAGGCAAACAAATTGCAAATGCTAGAAAATTTAGGCAGACAACAATTTTATCAAGACTAAATTATTTCAGTAATAAAGACATACTTAGTAAGAGTGAGGAAAAAGAACTTTATACTCTTCAATCAGAGTTAGATGATTTTTATACAGAAAAGGCTAAAGGAGCATTTATACGATCTAGAGCCAGGTGGATTGAGGAAGGGGAAAAAAATTCTTCATATTTCTTTAATCTAGAAAAACAAAAACAAGCTTTGAAAATTATTAATAGACTTAGTATTGATAATTGTATAAGCCAAGAAAAAACTCAAATTGATGACTACATATATTCCTTCTATAACGATTTATATAAATCTAAATTTTCAGAAAGCGATTGTGATCTCTTCTTCTCCTTTTTAAAAGATAGAGTTCCTATTATAGACTCTGATTTTAGAAATATGATGGAGGCTGACATTGAGATTTCAGAATTAGACACTGCTATAAAGCAAATGTCTAATGGAAAGTCGCCAGGTATTGATGGCATCACAGTAGAACTATATAAACATTTTTGGCACGAAATAAGATTTTTAGTTTTTGAAGCACTAAAGGAATGTATAGATAAAGCTGAATTATCTCCATCAATGAAGCACGGTTTAATTATTCTAGCTCCAAAGTCGAACAAAGATAAATTATTTTTAGACAATTGGAGACCAATAACTCTTTTATGTAATGATTTCAAACTGCTCTCTCATGTTTTTGCAAATAGATTAAAAAAGGGTATTGGTGAAATTATCAGTGAAACACAATCTGCTTTTATTAAAGGGAGAAGTATTCACAGTCATATTAGACTAGTTCTTGATATGCTTGATTATAATTTTTTAATTCCCCAGACAAGCTTACTTCTATTTCTAGATTTCTTCAAGGCTTTTGATACCCTTGAACACTCCTTTTTGTTTAGATCCTTAGAAACTTTTGGTTTTGGCCCTATGTTTTGTAAAGTAATTTCCATGTTTTATAATGATATTTTTAGTAGTGTTTCTCTTAATGTTGGTTCATCACCCAAAATCCAAATTAAACGAGGAATTCGTCAGGGATGCCCTGTCTCACCATTACTTTTTAATCTTGCAGTTGAACTTATGTCTTTATTCATTAAAAACTTTGAAGATAGTATAGGCATAGATATTCTTGGTAGAACCTTTACTATAAGTCAATTTGCAGATGACACTCTTTTATTTCTTAAAAATAAAGAGGTACTTCCATTAGTTATTGAAAAAATTTCTGTTTTCTCAAAGGCATCAGGCCTGACTCTAAACTTTAAAAAATGTGAATTAATGGCAATCCATAATTGTAATTTAGACGTTATAGAGGGCATTCCAGTAAAAAAGGAGATTAAGTATTTAGGGGTTATGATTACAAATAATGTTGTTAATAGAGAACATTCAAATTTTAACTCTAAATTAGAAAGTATGAAAAAATCCTTAAATCATTGGTTATCTCGAGACCTATCTATACTGGGTAGAATTCTCTTAACTAAAACTGAGGGAATATCCAAACTTATCTACTTATCTCAAGCCTTGTATACTGCCCCTAGAGTAATTAAATCGGTGAATTCAATCTTATTTAAATTTATTTGGAAAAATAAAACGCATTATCTACGTAAATTTCATATGGTAAAAGAGTATGAACATGGAGGTTTGAGAGCCATTGACTTTGAATCTCTTCTTGGTACATTCAGAATAAAATGGTTGAAAGAGTGTTTAACAAAGTCACACTCGATATGGTACCATATTCCTAACCACATTTTTAAAAAAATTGGCGGCCTTGATTTTGTGTTGAGATGTGATCTCGACCCTTGTAAAATTCCTCTGAAGATATCTAATTTTCATAAACAAGTACTGTTATTTTGGAAAATGATGTTTACCCATAACTTTTCACCTCACAACTCCACTCTTTGGAACAATAGGGTTGTAATTATTAATAGAAAATCTCTGTTTAAAAGTGATTGGTATAGCCAGGGTATTTTTTTTATTCATGATTTGTTAGATGATAATGGCTTTTTCTTATCTTATATTGATTTCATTAGTAAATACAAAGTTAAAATTACATTAAAAGGTTATAATAAGATATGCAATGCTATACCTACTGGATTGTTAAGAATAATCCAAAGTAGTTTTTCTGATCTTTTATCTAGACCAGTAGTTTCTCTCCCCTCTTTGAAAATATGTAATGTTGACCTCTTAGACTATAAGTGTAATAACAAACTTATTTATAAAGAACTTAAACGTATCATCACTGGTGATTATAAATGTTATTTTCTGGGAGATGTTGAAACCCCAGTAAGGGACAAAGCTTTTACCCGTTATATGGCTTACCCAGTTGCTCCAAAGGTCAAGGAGACTCATTATAAAATTATGTTTAGGATATATCCAGTTAGTGACTTTATACAAAAACGGTTTCATTTCGATGTGGATCCTTGTGGTTTCTGCTCTTCTTTTCCTGAAACACTTGATCACCTTTTCTTTTACTGTGAGGTTTCTTCTAAATTTTGGTTTGATATACATAGCTGGTTGTCAGTAAAAATGGAGACAGTTTCTCCTATAACTCAGCAAGATGTGCTCTTTTTTAAATGTGATTTAAATTCATCCTTCTCTGATGTTGTGAATTTTGTTTTGTTGATGGGTAAATATCATATACATACTTGTAAATGGAAAAAATGTAAACCTTCCTTCAATATATTCTTATGTGAGTTTGTTAAAATGTTTCAGAGCTTAAAATGCCTCAAAAAACTTAATCGAAAATCGGAAAAGTTATGCTTCTCTTTGTCAAAATATCTATTATTTTAAAAACATTTTTAACTTCATTGACTACAATTTTGGTTTCATCCTTGCTCCTTGTTATTGTGTTTGTTTTATTTTATTTATTTATTTATTTATTTTTTATTTATTTATTTTTCTCTCTCTCTTCAATGTAAACTATGTGCTGGTCTATATGAAAGTGTCTTACATTGTTGGTTCCCTGTCTTGTTATGTACATTAAGCAATAAAAAAAAAAAAAAAAAAAAAAAAAAAAAAAAAAAACACCCTTCTCGTTAAAAGCTGACGTGTGGAAATATTTTGGCTTCTGTGAAGTTGAAGGGCGAAAGGAGCTGGACAAGAGCCGCACTATTTGTAAGTTTTGTAGAGTAAAACTAAAATATTTTGGAAACACCACAAATATGAGAAGCCATATAATCCAGAGGAGGAAAAACACTCGGCTGTAACTGTTACCGGTCATTGCTGCTAAACAGAGGACATTGAGCAGACTATATTGTCGAAGCTTCCCCTCGGCTCGGAAAGGGCAAAGCGCATTACACAATCAATCTCAACTTTTATTGCGGATGATTTGCGTCCATATTACAACGTCCCATCTCTGAGATATTTTACAGACACCGCGATCCCCACACACTACACAAGACCAAAATGATTGACATGGCGGTTTAAACGGTCACAGAATGCACGTAACTAAGCAACAGAGCATCCGTTAAAGAAGCAGCTACGTTTCCATGGCGACGCGTCAGGCTCGTCACGTGACACACCGCGGCCACAACACTGTGTGACACACACAGATCGTGTTTATTACGTAAAATATTCACAAACTCGCTCATGTCCTGAACTATCTGATATTCTGATTCTCAGATGTGTGTAAATGAGTGTGTTTTGTCATTTAAACCCTTTCTAAATGATCTTGATCGTGATCTGTAATGTGAGATGGGTGCCGTCGTGCTACACTGCATCTGTCCGTGCTGACGTCCAAACTCAGGATATTATATTACTGTTTCCATATAGAGCAAATATACATCTGAACTAATATTATATTGGACTAATCTGTTCACCTTCTTACTGATAACAGTGGAATATAGTTCCTCATAAAACTCGAGGTGTTTATCCATTTGTCTTAAAACAAACAGCAGAAACATTTCATTTGCAGATGTTCCTCCAGTTTTCAGGTTGATGGTTATCAAAGTACTTTAAGTGATAACTTCTTTACACGGACAGGTTTTCTCACAGTAAAGTGAAGTATAGTGATACATCAAGACTTGATAATAACAAAAGTCAAGAAACTACACTTAACTGACTTAAAGCAGCTAGCACATTGACATTGTTTCCTAGTTTCAGTTTAAATGTTAAGTTTAAAAGAAGTGTTTGCTGGACAAAATTAAAATTAGAAAAACAATCTCAGCGTGTTTCTGGATTGTACACCTGACTCTAGATGGACATTGATAAATGGGTGAATAAATCTTTCCTTTTCAACATTGCTGTGAGAAATATAAACTGATTATGTTATACATTTCTCATCTGATTATTTCTGAACATCAGGTTTAGCCGACTGTCCATCAAGCAATAGCCCGAGTGCATCTCAGTGTGTGTGTGTGTGTGTGTGTGTGTGTGTGTGTGTGTGTGTGTGTGTAAGCCTGTTGTCCACAGATGAACATCAGGTTTTGTAGCGTGCAGTGTTTTATTTTAGCGGCTAATGAAACCGAAGTTTAGAGACTCAGAAGTTACCGTGACAACATCCTGATAATATGATGCGCTTCCTGAAATATCATTTAAAGTGAAAACATTGTTTACTTCTCTCTAATAAATGATCTGTGTGTGTGTGTGTGTGTGTGTGTGTGTGTGTGTGTGTGTGTGTGTGTGTGTGTGTGTGTGTGTGTGTTTCTAGTGTGGATCATGGAGGAGAGATCATGATCACAGGACGCCACAAATGTAAGTCACACACAGAAACACAGTTTTGTTGTTTGTAGTTGTGTTGTAATGTGTGTGTTGTAATGTGTGTGTGTTGTGTTCAGACGCCTGTGATCTCACACTGGATCCAAACACAGCACACACTCGACTCGTTCTGTCTGAGGAGAACAGAAAGGTGACGTGTGTCTCTGAGTATCAGTCGTATCCTGATCATCCCGACAGATTTGATCGTTGTCCTCAGGTTCTGTGTTCAGAGAGACTGACTGGACGCTGTTACTGGGAGACTGAACGGAGCGGAGGAGTTCATATATCAGTGTGTTATAAAGAAATCCAGAGGAAAGGATCGAGTTATGACTGTGTGTTTGGACATAATGATATCTCCTGGAGTCTGATCTGCTCTGATCAAGGATTCACTGCTCATCACAATAATAAAGAGACTCGTATCTCTGTTTCTCCAGACTCCTGTAAGAGAGTCGCAGTGTTTCTGGACGAGTCGAGCGGCTCTCTGTCCTTCTACAGCGTCTCTGACACACACACACTCACACACTTACACACATTCACACACACATTCACTCAACCTCTACACGCTGGATTTACACTTTATCACTACTCTTCAGTGTCTCTGTGTCACATTAAACACTAAACACACACACACTCACACACACTCACACACACTAGTACACACAGGTTGAGTGTGTAATGATGTGAAAGTGTGTGTTTTAATCTGAACTCCAGAGAATCTCATCTTCAGGAAGTTGAACATCAGTTTCCTGTTTCTGATCATCATGAAGATGTTTCAGTCACACACACAAACAGACAAATACACAAGTGTGTGTGTGGAATCAGCTCATATTTACACTGCTCTTTCATATTTCTCTGACTCTATTTTCACGAGTTCACGTCATTGTAGTGTAGAGTTCAGAATAAAATTACTTCATCATCATCATCATTATTAATATTATTATAATTATCATGTGTCTGAAACCTACATTCAAAGAACTGCTGGAGAAAAGTGTTTATGCAGCTGTACATTAAAAACATTAATGTGAAGAATTTAACACTCGGAGCCTCTTCATTTTTATCTCACACTTGATGCTTGAAATTTAAGTTTCCCTTTGTTTTTGTAAGAAAATTATTGTATACATTTTCTCAATCAGTAATATTTTTAGTTTTTTTATCTTGAATTTTTAGCCGATTTTATGATAGTATGAAATATTTATACAGTTTTTAATCATCTGTTTATCTTCAATGAAAATGAATTAAACTCCTCCTTTTTTGGGTCACACTTGGTGCTTGAAATTAAGTGTTTTTTGTTGTTTGTTTGTTTGTTTTTAGGAAAATTAAAGTAATACATTTTTATTCAACAATATTTTTAGTTTTTTATTTTGAATGTTAAGGAGATTTTATAATTCTACTCAATATTTAAACAGTTTTTATCATCTATTTATCTTCAATGAAAATAAATTAAACTCCTTCATTTTTGGGTCACTCTTGGTGCTTGAAATTAAGTGTTTTTTTGTTTTTTTTAGGAAAATTAAAGTAATACACTTTTATTCAACAATATTTTTAGTTTTTTATTTTGAATTTTAAGGAGATTTTATAATTCTACTCAATATTTAAACAGTTTTTATCATCTATTTATCTTCAATGAAAATAAATTAAACTCCTTCATTTTTGGTCACTCTTGGTGCTTGAAATTAAGTGTTTTTTGTTTTTTTAGGAAGATTAAAGTAATACACTTTTATTCAACAATATTTGTAGTTTTTTTATTTTGAATTTTGAGGAGATACTGTAATATTATGCTATATTTATACAGTTTTTATCACCTTTTTTCCATGAAAACAAATTTAACTCTAAACTTTTTGGGTCACTCTTGGTGCTTGAAATTAAGTGTTTTTTTGTTTTTTTAGGAAAATTAAAGTAATACATTTTTATTCAATAATATATATATATATATTTTTTTAGAAAATTATTGTATACATTTTCTTATTCAGAAATATTTTTAGTTTTTTTTTTATCTTGAATTTTTAGGCGATTTTATGATAGTATGAAATATTTATACAGTTTTTATCATCTATTTATCTTCAATGAAAATAAATTAAACTCCTTCATTTTTGGGTCACACTTGGTGCTTGAAATAAAGTGTTTTTTGTTTTTTTAGGAAGATTAAAGTAATACACTTTTATTCAACAATATTTTTAGTTTTTTTATTTTGAATTTTGAGGAGATACTGTAATATTATGCTATATTTATACAGTTTTTATCACCTTTTTTCCATGAAAACAAATTTAACTCTAAACTTTTTGGGTCACTCTTGGTGCTTGAAATAAAGTGGGTTTTTTTGTTGTTGTTTGTTTGTTTGTATTTTTTTAGGAAAATAAATCAAAGTAATACATTTTTATTCAATAATATATATATATATATATATATATATATATATATATATATATATATATATATATATATATATATATATATATATATATATTTTTTTTTTTTTTTTTTTTTTTTTTTTTTTTTTTTAGAAAATTATTGTATACATTTTCTTATTCAGAAATATTTTTAGTTTTTTATCTTGAATTTTTAGGTGAATTTATGATAGTATGAAATATTTATACAGTTTTTATCATCTATTTATCTTCAATGAAAATAAATTAAACTCCTCTTTTTTGGGTCACTCTTGGTGCTTGAAATTAAGTGTTTTTTGTTTTTTTAGGAAGATTAAAGTAATACACTTTTATTCAACAATATTTTTAGTTTTTTATTTTGAATTTTAAGGAGATTTTATAATTCTACTCAATATTTAAACAGTTTTTATCATCTATTTATCTTCAATGAAAATAAACTAAACTCTAAACTGCTTCATTTTTGGGTCACACTTGGTGCTTGAAAATTAAGTGTTTTTTATTTTTATCTATTTCCTATTTTCTTTCTTTTTAGGAAAATTAAAGTAATACATTTTTATTCAATAATATTTTTAGTTTTTTTTATTTTGAATTTTGAGGAGATTCTGTAATACTATGCTATATTTATACAGTTTTTATCACCTTTTTTTTTCCATGAAAACAAATTTAACTCTAATCTTTTTGGGTCACTCTTGGTGCTTGAAATTAAGTGTTTTTTTGTTTTTTTAGGAAAATTAAAGTAATACATTTTTATTCAACAATATTTTTAGTTTTTTTATTTTGAATGTTAAGGAGATTTTATAATTCTACTCAATATTTATGCTGTTTTTATCATCTATTTTTCTTCCATGAAAATAAATTAAACTCCTCCATTTTTGGGTCACTCTTGGTGCTTGAAATTAAGTGTTTTTTGTTTTTTTAGGAAAATTAAAGTAATACATTTTTATTCAACAATATTTTTAGTTTTTTATTTTGAATTTTGAGGAGATTTTTATAATGCTACGCAATATTTTTACAGTTTTTATCATCTGTTTTTCTTCCATGAAAATAAACTAAACTCTAAACTCCTCCTTTTTTGGGTCACACTTGGTGCTTGAAATTAAGTGGTTTTTATTTTTATATATTTCTTATTTTCTTTCTTTTTATGAAAATTAATGTAATACATTTTTATTCAAAAATATTTTTATCATGAATTTTTAGGAGATTTTATAATTCTACACAATATTTAAACAGTTTTTATCACCTATTTTTCTTACATGAAAATAAATGAAACTCCTCCTTGTTTGGGTCACACTTGGTGCTTGAAATTAAGTGTTTTTTTGTTGTTGTTGTTGTTGTTTGTTTGTTTGTATTGTTTTTTAGGAAAATTAAAGTAATACATTTTTATTCAAAAATATTTTTCGGTTTTTTTTGTTAGAATTTTGAAGAGATTCCATTTTTTTTTAGAAAATTATTGTATACATTTTCTTATTCAGTAATATTTTTAATTTTTAATAATTTTTAGGCGATTTTATGATAGTATGAAATATTTATACCGTTTTAATCCGGTCACACTTGGTGCTTGAATTTAAGTTTTTTTGTTTGTTTGTTTGTTTGTTTTTAGGAAAATTAAAGTAATACATTTTTATTCAACAATATTTTTAGTTTTTTATTTTGAATTTTGAGGAGATTTTATAATGCTACACAATATTTATACAGTTTTTATCATCTATTTTTCTTCCATGAAAATAAATTAAACTCTAAACTGCTTCATTTTTGGGTCACACTTGGTGCTTGAAATTAAGTGGTTTTTATTTTTATTTATGTATTATTTTCTTTCTTTTTATGAAAATTAATGTAATAAATTTTTATTCAAAAATATTTTTATTTTGAATTTTAAGGAGATTTTATAATTCTACGCAATATTTATGCAGTTTTTATCATCTATTTATCTTCCATGAAAATAAATGAAACTCCTTTTTTGGGTCACACTTGGTGCTTGAAATAAAGTGTTTTTTTCTTTTTTTTAGGAAGATTAAAGTAATACATTTTTATTCAGTATTTTATTTTAGTTTTTTATTTTGAATTTTGAGGAGATTTTATAATGCTACGCAATATTTAAACAGTTTTTATCATCTATTTTTCTCCCATGAAAATGAATTAAATTCCTTAATTTTTGTTTTTAGGAAGATTAAAGCAACACATTTTTATTCAATAATATTTTTAGTTTTTTTTTTTTTTTTTTTGAATTTTGAGGAGATTCTGTAATACTATGCTATATTTATACAGTTGTTATCACCTTTTTTATCACCTGTGACTTTTGGGTCACACTTGATCCTTGAAAAGTACGTTTTTTTTTTTTTTTTGTGGAAAATCAGTGTAAAACAGATTTTATGAAAATACACACTATTTACACAATACGACCTATTTTTATATAAAAATAATTTATTTCATTTTGTTTCACAATTGATGCTTGAAATGTAAGTTTTTAGTTTGTTTCTTTATTTGTTTTTTAACAACATTTACCAATGTATTTGTAACAATATACATAAACACACATAATTTCCATCAAGCCTGCAGTTTTTGATGCTAAAGATCAGCACTCATGCAGACGCTTGTTGTGTTTTGATGTTTCACTGCGTCACATGATCCTTCATCATTTCCTGCAGAGCTACAGTCACAGAAGCGTCTTGTTTTCCTGCTATCTTGAGACGCTTGACTCTGTCTGTGATTGGTTGGAGGAGCTGGTGGCGGCACTGAGCAGAGAGAAAGCGCTGTGACTCGACTCCAGGCTGCTCATGGAGCCCCTGATACAAACACACACACACACACACGCCTTTACAGAAAACATCCAGACGTCCAGATCATACTTCGAGAAGGTGTGCTATTTCAGTTAATGGTGTTTTAATGCTAAGCACTTTGCGGTGTAATGATACTGACCTGAAGTCAGTGGAGAGCAGCACCTCTGTGAAATACATGACTCTGCATTTGTGTGAGGAGACCTGCAGAGAGGCCAGAACATCATCTACACGCGGCCGACTGGAAGAAGTGCATGATGGACTGCTGTAAAGACGCCACTGCAGGATGTAGAAACCAGGCCAGCGCGTCACATGAGATCCCTGATGGGACAGAAGTGGATCAGAGCAGAAAGAAGTGTGTCTCATCTCCTGCAGTGTGTTTTGTAGTGAAATATGAGCCATGTTGATGTTGTGACAGGGTTCATGAGACTCCGCACCTGTACGCTCTCTCCCTCTCGGCAGCTCAGGGCCGTCTCCACCATGCTGTAGTCTTGTCCCAGCATCCAGGATCTGTCGATCAGCTGGACGTTGTTTCCGGCGGGACAGGCGAGGTTGTGTGCGCTCAGACCGTCTCTTTTAACTGGCTGAGGAGCTCTTCTGGAGTGATAGATGTTGAAGATCACGTCTCCTTTACACACATCAAAGTCCCACGTAATGACAGACGATACTTCTGTGATCTCGATCAGCACCTGGACACAAATTAAGTATGTTATTAAATCTGTTATTTCCTCCTCACACTGCTGATTTCACCATTAACTCTTCACCTGAACAGTTTATGTTGCTGTGTATGCTCTCATTGTAATCATAGACCATCAAAACATACAGGTACACATCACCTTTCCTCTGATATCATGTTTGGTTCAGGAGATATGACCCAAAATTCATAATTTGGTTATGGCGGAATGTCAAATTGTCACCATGGCAACCACTAGCCGTTTTTGAGATGGCTCCATTTCTAACCTGTAATATTGGACCAAGTTTAATGCTTTTATTAAAAAGTGAACCTCACCTCAAATTTTGCATATATCATTCAGTTACTGTTACCTACCTCTTAAAATACATTTTGTCGATGTCTATCGACCCCTAGGACCACTAGGACCACTAGGTAAATTTTTGGATGAATTAGATGTGTTGCTCTCAACCTTTCCTGAGGATGGTAATTCCTGAGTTATGCTTGGAGATTTCAACATCCACCTAGATAAACCTCTGTTTGCTGATTTCCACACTCTGCTTGCCTCTTTTGATCTCAACCGAGTGTCAACTACTGCTGCTCAACAATTAGGTAACTTACTGGACCTTATTTATACATGACACTTCTCCACTGATCATGTTCTGGTTACTCCACTGCACACGTCGGATCACTTCCTCCTCACTCTTAACCTCAACATGGTCCCTCACACATCACTTAACCCTCCACATGTCATCTTTCGACATAACCTACGCTCGCTCTCACCCTCCCGGCTATCTGCAATGGTTTCATCTTCACTTCACTTCACTGATACTTTCTGCTTCACTCTTACATCTTGTTTAGACACTGTTTACCCCTTGTCTTCCAGGCCAGCCCGTAACACCCCTTCTGGCGCAAATCCAAAAATACTATTGACCTTAATGTGCATCAGTCACTCCTCTATTCCTTCTCTGCTAATGTCTCCACTGCTAAAAGGACATACTACCATAACAACATTATCAATTTGTCTAACTGTTGTGTGCTTTTTAAAACATTTGATCTGTCAGTTGCTTTTGACACTGTTAACCACCAGAACATCCTGTCAACCCTACTGACAAAGAGCATCTCAAGAACCGCACTCCAGTAGTTTGAGTCTTATCTATCAGATAGGTCCTTTAAAGTATCTTGGAGAGGTGAGGTGTCCAAGTCACAACATCTAACAATTGGGGTGCCTCAGGGCTCAGTTCTTGGACCACTACTCTTCTCTGTCTACATGGCATCATTAGGTTCTGTCATTCAGAAACATAGCTTTTCATATCACTGCTATGCTGTTGACACTCAACTCTACTTCCCATTCCATCCTGACGATCTGACGGTAGCTGCTCGCATCTCAGCTTGTCTAACTGACATTTCTTACTGGATGAACTGAAGGACCATCACCTTCAAGTCAATCTTGTAAAGACAGAACTTCTTGTGGTTCTAGCAAATCCATAATTTCATCACAATTTCAACATCAATTAGGCACATCAACCATGACTCCTTCAAAAACAGCTAAAACAGAGTTATGATTGATGATCAGCTGACTTTCTCAGACCACATTGCTAAAACTGTCCAATCCTGCAGATTTGCTTTATTCAACATTAAGAAGATCAGGCCCTTTCTTTCAGAACATGCTGCACAACTCCTTGTTCAAGCTCTTGTTCTGTCCAGGCTTGACTATTGCAATGCCCTCTTAGCAGGTCTTCCAGCCAGTTCTATCAAACCTTTACAATTAATCCAGAACATGGCAGCAAGATTAATTTTTAATGAGCTGAAAAGAATACACGTCACACCTGTTTATCGATTTGCACAGGCAACCTATAGCTGCTCATATAAAATTCAAGGAATTGATGTTTGCCTACAAAACACCACTGGCTCTGCACCCCTTCACCTAAATTCATTACTTCAGACTTATGTGCCCTCTAGAAGCTTGAGTTCTGCAAGTGAACGTCGCTTGATTGTGCCATCCCAAAGAAGCACAAAGTCACTTTGACGGACTTTTAAATTAAATTTTCAGTCCCTCCAGAAAAACGCAATTATGCGATCGCTTGATTTAATGCATAATCAGCCAAAGGCCGCATATTTATGCGGGGTCGCATTTTTTTTTTAAATACGCTGCTCTTTTGCCACATAAATTACCGATTTTAGAAAGTAAAATATGCGGGGCTAGCATGATTTCATAATCCCTGTGTTTTCGTTGCAAAAAACTCACAAAAGTAAAGCGCCATTTTCCCCTATTGCCATGGGAACCTTATGAAGTGATGTAATTGAGTGACGTGAACATCATCTGCAAACCCCACGGTGAAACCAGGGTGAAACTGGAAGCACGCAAATCATTCTTTGCCAACAAAAATAAGCGCAAAAGAACGCGCGAAGCAGTTTCCCGATTTGTTACATGACAGTGGAGCCAAATCATATTGCGAGAACTTGCGAAAACTGCGGTTTGATGAAATAGAGAAAAAAAGGTGATTCCCCCAACACCCCCTTCTCACTTTGCTACTAACACTGTTGTAGTTTCATTCAGAAGTTGATGCAACTTTACAGTTGTAAGATTGCACTTTTTTGTTACAGAACAGTACAAAAAACTTACAGATGTAATTATATTAGTAGTATGTAAAATAATTTACGTTGCAGTAAGAGATTGCAACTTAAATATTCTGTGATTTAGTATGTTGCTTATATTAGGAAGTAATAAGAAATTACTCTTTACATTAAGGTAGTAGCCTAGTGAGAAAAAGGTCTTTTTTCTCTTTTTCATCAAACTGCAGTTTTTACAAGTTCACGCAATTTCATCGCATAAAATTGCAAAAATATTGCATTTTTTAAGAAAACGTGCCGCAAAATCAAGGATTTTTGCCCGCAAAAATCACAAAAAAAATCTGTGTTTTTCTGGAGGGACTGTTAAATGTTCCCTCCTGGTGGAATGACCTCCCCAACTCAATCCGAGCAGCTGAGTCCTAAGTCGTCTTCAAGAATTGGCTTAAAACACATCTCTTCCATCTTTATTTGACCCTCTAACTTTAACACTCACTATTTTAATTCTATTCTAATTCTACATAAAAAAGACCTCTCACACTATCTCGCTCTATCATTTTTCTATTTTTTTTTTTTTTTTGTATTATTTAAAATCCCTTGCTACGTGTACTGTGTTAACCTATCTGAGAATTGTTATAGCACTTATATATCATTGCTCTTTTGTTGTTTTTGATTGCTTCCAGTGTCCTCCTCTGTAAGTGGCTTTGGATTAAAGCGTCTTCTAAATGAGTAAATGTAAATGTAATGTAAATGGGCATCTTACACTAAATGACAGATATGCTGGTTAGGTATGTTTTGACACTGGGATGCTGGTTCATGCTGGCCCTTTGCCTTTTTTATGCTGGTCATGTACTGACAAAGGATCAGCATAAACCAGAATTAACCAACATCAAAAATACCTAATCAGCATACGCTGTATTTTTATTTTTTTACAGGGCTAGACTAACAGTGTTTGACTTTCACGCTGCATGTCTTGTTATGACCCACAGATGGCGCCGGTCATCAAAATACAGTTTGTGTAATAAACTTCTCACATCTGAAGTAAACAGCAGAAACTGTATATTGTTGAGTATCGTCTGTGGATGAGCTGTACCTCGTGTGGAGCTCCCTTCAACACACTCGCGCTCTTGTAGATGGTTTCACTCCACAGTTTAAGATCCTCGTTTTCCTGCTCCTCAGTCGTACGATACAGAGACTTGGGAACCAGACCAGCCTCAGGAACATCACACTGAATTAAACAACAGCAACAATGTTAGATTCGAGTGACATCCGGTTGTTTTCATGCCTGTCTGAATAAACATACAGCCACACGTGTCCTGTAAGTGTATTCTTTTAAAATCTATAATTCAGTTCTCTTTTTAAAAGTATACAACAGTGTTGTTTTTTCACATGTGTTTAACACTGAAATGCATTAGATGAGTGTCTGTTTGACACAAACCTCTCATAATATGCACAAATAAAACAATATTTAAATATAATTATGCAAATAATTATTTGAGAATGACTTGCTGGTGTAAGAAGAGCGTGTGACGTGTCCTATCTCTTTTAAACAAATGATGCACAGATCTGCCTGACGCTCCAGCTCGGTGACCCCACTGTATCAGAAAGTGTCTCGACCGATCAGAGTTTAAACATGTCAGATCTCACCAGCAACAGACTCACCAGAGCGTCTCCTCCTAAGAAGTCAGGGATGAAGTCTCTGTTGATGTAGTCCACCAGACCTCCAGGCCCCTGGTAGTCATTCCCAGCATAGATGAGAAACTTCTTCCGTGTGTTTTCATCGATGAATGGACTCACCTGAGTGCAGAACAGGGTGCAACAGAAATCAGCGGGTCGTTTTTCATTAGCACTGCTAACAAAGGCCCAGGCAAGCATGACATTTACAGAAGCCTGGCAATTAAGAAAGACTCCACGCTAACATGACATTTAACTCTGAAGGGTCAGTGTGTAGACTGAACAATTAACAAACATTAAATAAAGACTGCTTATCTCAGTCTTTCCCAGTATTGTCAACTGTCTGTTGACATTCTTTCAATCTGCTAAGTGTGTTACAATGTGAAATCTTATGTTTGTGTGTGTTTACCAAAGTCCAGAGCACAGGAAACACTCTGGGTGCTCTCAGTATTAGGAGACGTCCCAGAGTCTCAGGGTAGTTGGCTCCTACAAGCTCTATCATCCTCAGCAAGGCTTTGATTCCTGGTCTCCACAGATGTCTCATATTTAACCCCTCCAGATCCACCAGACACGTCCAACAACTACACAACACAAACACAGAAGCAATCATTACTTATCAGGGTAGAGACATCACTTAAACACATAGTATGTGTGACCACCAAGAACTGATTCTGATTCACTTCAGTTCCATTTAGAAGTTTGATGAGTGGAGTTGGAATTGGAACCAAAGTCATAAAATTCATTTTGATCTAGAGCTGCAACTAACGATTATTTTTTGTCGACTAATCTATCGATTATTTTTTCGATTAGTCAACTAATCTAACGATTATTTTTATTTAAATAAATTATTAATCTAATGTACTTTTTTTGATTAGCTTATTAATCCTTTGGATAAAAAAAATTATATATATATATAAGTACAACTTCTAATATAATATTTCAACCTTTATTCATTCAAGTTTTTACAATATACAAAAATAAAGAGGCAAAGAAAATTATTTTACTATGGCAAATATGAGTTAACGATAGCGTTTATAATTAAACCACAGTAGCCACAAATTTACAGTTGTCTGAGACGTCATGAAATGTTCTTTAGCATCACAAACCATAAAATATAGTCAGGGTTCTGCTATGGTTTATTTTCATAATAGGTAAACACAGGTTACAAGTTAACACGATCACATTTCCTTGATTAAACAGCTGTACGATGTGCTGCCGAGAGTCCTGTCTAGAATCCAGAGATCTGGAGCTAGTTCGGTGTAGATCGGTGGTTTGTGACTGTTGTCTCGCAGCGCGCCGTCTTTTAACGCATGCTCGAAACCAGCACCAACACAGACTTACTTTATTTTTTATTTTTTATTTTATCCTACTTACTTCAGCAGCTACGGGTGATCATACCAATAACTTTTTACCATTTTATTTGGCCTCTGTTTAAAGTATTCCCATACTTTTGACAGTGGTCTCTGTTTTTGTGATAGAATGCAACTTTCTCCATTCCCAGGAGGAGAAGCGGCCATTACGCGAAATGTAAACACTGTGACGCGTCCCATTCTGTACAGACATGACTGGTTTGGACGTGTATTCATAAATACCTGATTGGTTTTCCAAATATTTTGGTGTTCTCTTCACAGTGTCTGAGACCTTCCTCATTGATGGACAGCACCTGAAGTTTGGACCAAAGATGAAGGGGGTCAGTGAATATTGTCATGTCACCCTGAACTAAAACTTGCTAAGGCGTTTCAAACATAACAGTATGACCCTCTGTCAAGCTGCTTCGAAACTAGGTATATTGTGAAGAGTGATGAGAAATTAGTCGAAATCTTACATGTCTCAGAAGTGTCTCTTCTCCCAGCACTCGCACTAAACCTTTGGTGTCCATTTGTCCAAGTCGAAGGATATAAAGAGGACGTCCATCTACACAATACACACCCAAGCAAGCACATAACCACACAGATTTCTGCTTCTTTAATATTAATACATCCTCATTGAAAACACCTTGCTCAGATGCATTTTTTGATCAGTTTCAAACTCTTTTTATTCAACATTTACATCCTGGATTATGAGGCTCTCCATTAATTATGCATCACACAGCCATGTATAAAGTCAAAGTAAACATATAGTTGAGAAAGACCTTTGTCATGGTGGTGCCAGCCTCCTGTGTAGTAGTCCTGCAGGAGCTGTGGACACTGCCATGTGTCCAACAGGAAGTCTATCTGATGCTGCTTCCTCCATGTGAGCGTCTGGCACAAAGCCTCTTTGGCCTTTTCCAGATTAAAGTCCCGTGAACGCAGGAAACGCAGCACATGCTGGTCTTTAGGGATCTAAAGTGATCATAAATCAGTCTATTATGCTGATTAAGCAGCTCAAGAGGCACTTATTATTATCAGTTTTGAAAACTGTTGCGCTCAAGTTTTAAGTATTTATTTGAAATATAAATATTGTGCGACTTCTGGTCAATTTAAAGGGGTCATATGATGTTCCTTTCTCCTTGGAGTGTTACAAGCTCTTGGTACATAAAGAAGATCTTTTAAGTTGAAAAGACTAAAGTCTCTTTATACAAGTTAAGGGTCAACCACTCCTACCTAAAACGGCTTGTTCTACGTCACGATGTGGGAAGATTTGCATAATGCTGCCCAAATTTTCATGCAAAGAAGGAAGGCGTAACTTTTATTCTTGCTGTATTGTTGCTGCCTCCATGTTGTGGAGATGCTGTGTGTTTCATTGCGAAAGCGAAACTGCTTTCTTTGTCCTTTCAAAAGAGGACACAACTAGAAGTGGTTTAGTAGTATTTACACCACTGCTCCAGAACAGTTCAATCAAAATATTCAGATGTGTGCAGCGCATTTTAAGGGAAAAGGCCTACAATCCCAGTGTCTGTTTCTATAAAATGGGGCAATTCCAACTTTGCAAATACAGTCTGGTGCTTCTGACTCAAAGTCTGTAAACACATTTACATATTTAAAGAATTTATGATTCAAAAGCGAATTCTGAGCTGTGTAGAGTAGCGCTTGTTGTTTGTTATTTCTCCGATCACAAATGCAGGTTTTATGTTTATGCAGCACGATACACTATGCAACGTGAAGTGTTTCAGAAAGGCAGGGCATAGAAGAGCAACATTAACGTACAGTATGTGGAAAATAATGTGGTTTTTGAACCTTAAACATCATTAACACATTTACACCAAACACACAAAATAATGTTCTTTCTAGCAGTATCATATGACCCTCTAAATGCCTTCTTGCTGGATAAAAAAATATTAATTTCTTTTTGTTTCATTTTAATGTTGCACTCACCTTTCCTTTGTGTGTTTCCTGCAGCCACTGTCGTAGGCGAATGAGACAGCTCTCTTGGAAAGGGGTCAGTTTTCCCAGATAACGGGAGATGTAGTCTGCATCTAACTTATCTGTGAACAGCACACAACCAACAAACAGTTGAGAAGCGTGTCAGAGATCATTGGCTCTGTTCCAAAACATAGAGCATATTTTTTATGCTCTGCGTATAATGGAATTAGCTTAGCAACATGCTAACAAAAATCTATTTTGAAATCAATAGCGATTTGATTTCCCTGTGCGGTTTTTGTGAGGATTACTGTGTAGAGCTGCAAATAAATCACAAAAAACCCTAAGAGGTTTCTTTCAGTTAGGACACTTTTTTTGAAAGTACTTTGAAAGGCGGCAGACAGCAAGGCAGCTCACTAGATTTTGTTTTCTTTCCTCCTGCACATTATTATATTTATGAGCACATAGTGAGCACTATGATTCATCTCACCATCCGGAGAGCCTGGCAGGACGTCTGTGGAGCCGGGGTGAGCTCTGCTGCTGCATGCTGGGATAGCTCTGGCTGAGCTGACAGGCAGGGCGTGAGACGGGGTGGGGGCAGGAGGAGGTGCCCAGCGGGGCATGTGGGTAATGCCCTCCTCCTCCAGCTGTTTGAGGTGAAATTCAATAATCTCTTTTCCCTAGAGAGAGAGAGAGAGAGAGCGAGAGAGAGAGAGAGAGAGAGAGTTTACACAAATTAAACAAGCAAACAGTGGCTTTAGGTACACATACACATGAAAACTTATCTTGCACGCAAGTCAGCGTAACAGCAAAACAGATCCTCATAACAGATATAAAGGAAGTAGGAAGGGGGAACTTAAAAAAATAAATCAATACGAAACTTGGCAGGCCAGTCGCTATGACGGTCTGGATGTAGATAAAGTAAACATTTATTCAGTGAAAGAATTATAAAATAGAATGTTTCAGATGTTTTAGTGTTAATGTTTACTTCTTCTTGAAAAAAAAAAGGTTCAAGTGGTCCAGATCTTTTGTATAAAGAGTAAAGTTTTTTTTTTTTTTTTTTTCAATGCTTTTTCATTTTTTTTCTCCTTACTGCTATTTACGTGCAAACGTTCTACAGTGATGGAAATACTTTGAGATGGGTAGAACCAGTGTTTGAAGTGGAATGCATAAATGTATTCATTAAATTACGTACCGTATTTTTCGGACTATAAGTCGCATCAGTCCAAAACTACGTCATAACCAAGAATCTAAGAGAAAACATTACCGTCTCCAGCCGTGAGAGGCGCTCTATGTAGGCTACAGGAGCACTGAGCAGCATAGAGCGCCCTCTGTCGGCTGTAGACGGTAATGTTTTCTCTTGGTTCATTTCTCTCGGTTCATGTGAAATTAATTTTGATAAATAAGTCACACCTGACTATAAGTCGCAGGACCAGCCAAACTATGAAAAAAAAAGTGACTTATAGTCCGGAAAATACGGTATGTATATTAAATAAGTGTTTTTTTGTTTTGTTTTTTATAATTCACAATGCATGTATAGTGCCACAATCAATCAATCAATACAAGTTTTCAATACAAATTAACACAAGTCAAGCTGTGATACCAAACGGGACCACAGGGAGATGCCAAAGTCCACTGAATCGCCTGCCTTTACTACTATACGGATTCATTCAGAATCGCTAAATCTCATCATCAGCATTCAAAATAAAACACTCTTATTTTTAAGCCAAATACAAACCGAAAACAATAATTTTACTGACGGCTGGATGTAAGTCACTATTCTCTCCGTAATCGCTGATGAAATCAAGCGGGCTTTCTCTGCATTAGCACTGTTTTGAACTCACTGTTTGAATTCGTTAACTGGATCCTTGGACTTTCCAGGAGTTCACAGGGTTGAAATTATGTGTTCGCAAAAGACTGCTTCTATTTATTTTAAGATATTATTTTCGTTATAAAGTACCAATTCAAATTATTAAATCAATAATTAATTATTAGCCTATTCTACTACTCTGCACGCCTCACCTGACATGCTCTCATGCTTCATACACTCCGCTTGCATTCATTCACACAATCTGTCAAGATGAAAGGTGATCCCACCTGGGTAGTGCGATTTATACTGTGTCCTTTCTAGTCATAAATTGTATGTTTTGTCACTACTACTGAGACAACTAAACTTCTCTTCATTGGTCAAAAAAGGTCAAGCACACACCTTTTTTATACTGGTGGCGTACTGCTTCATTGCAATCTTCTCCGCTGTGCTCTCAAACCCGAAAAAGGATTTGATGTCCATGCTGGCAGACTGCTCAAAACAGGTCCAGTCTTCATTCTCCGGGTGAACCTGAAGAGGGAACGTATAAACATCAGAATCCCTCGTAAACCAGCTAACACATAAACTTGTCCATAAGAGAGTGAGAGAAAATGCAGGATGTGTCTTCAGACCGTGTAGACGCAGTGCTCATATACGTTGACTCTGCTGGAGAAGGACTCATTATAGGCCTCTATTTGCAGAGTTCTCTCTCTTCGGTTCAGAGAGTTCTTCTGGATGAAATAAATGTACTCCACTCCTGCAATCTGAACACAAGAGTCATGGGTCAGACAAACTACCTAATATTGGTAGGTTTTAATGGCTAAATGTGATAGTTCATGCAAAAATTATCATTCTGTCAACATTTCGTTTCTTCTTTGGAACAAAAACTCTCTAATTTCTGTTTATCCATTTAAAGTCTAAATAATTAAAATGTTCAAGTACATTAAATGATGGATTTTGGCCTTAATATGGCATTTTGGGCTTGTAAACAATAAATAAAAATGACATACCCTCTTTAGAAGCCGAGGTGCCTCGACGTCCACGGTACATCTGCGCTCAGTCACTTGGGACGCCCCATCCTCACTATGACACTCATTGATAATGACACTGTTCACAAACATGGGTATCAGCGGACAGTTTGGGAATCTCTTCTCATAGGCCTACGGAAGAAAAAAAAAAGATGAGACACGTGTGAGAAAAGAAAAAGGGTAAAAGAAAGTCAGTGATAAAAATGATAAAATACTGAACTGATTATAAAGCAGAAACGTAGCTGTACACATGGAGGATGTTTTGGCACACAGTGCAATGTTCTATAAAATATTATTTGTGCACTTCACCTTGTGCAAATGACCCTCGTATAGCTTATGTATGTTCTTGAAAACAGAACGCTGGTCTTGTGATATATTATTGTTTTAGGTGACTTAGTAGCTCATATGACCGGATTAACAAGTACAATATGTCACATGAAGTCTTAAGTCAACTATACAAATTAACCACAGTTGTGCCTGTCAATATTTACACCCTAATCGCTCTCGGTTCTCACTGTCATAGGACATATGCTAAATAGAGCTGGGTGATTTGAAAAGAAAATAAAAATAAACCTAGATTTCTTTTAGAAAGTATGACTGATTCTCAATTTTTTTTTAATTATTTTTACCTAGTCAACTTAAAAAAATAAAAATAAAATAAAATAAAATCTACAACATTATTCAAATAACTTTTTCTTTGTTAAACCTCTACTTGAAGAAAGTTCTATTCCATGTGCAGCACACATGAAGTTGTCAACATGATGTAAATGTTAAACAAATCACTCATATCTTTGCAGAAAAGACACAAATACTACAACCACACCCTGTACAAACTTGTCCTCGACATGTTATATGTTCAGAAATATTAGCTATAATGAAAACGCTTCAATCCTCAACAGTACATAGATTCCCAAAAAAATAACATTTATAAACTGCGCACACTTGCAAATATATCTTTACATTCATTTAAACAGTTACATTTCTCTATATTTCTACTTATATAATGCATTTTTTTATATTAGTTTTACACTCCATCCCTACTGTCTCCTGCAATAGTTTGCACTATTTACATACTTTCTTCTGCACTGGAAGGTCCTGTCATCCAATCAAATTCCTTGTCTTGCTCTTTTTTGACTTATAATGTGGTATAACACCAGTAGACTATTAATAAATGTTCTGTGAAAACATTGAACAGCAGCTTTCAGCCAGTCAAGATGCAAAGATGATATATCAGACATACAGTAGTAGTTCTTTACAGGCTTTCTTTTATTCGTTTGCGCTACTTTTCCATTGTTTTTGATATGTACACATGGACTCGACTGACTGTTGTTGTTGCGTCTCTTGCAGCGTCTCGTACATTAAAACACTCAAGTTAAGAGAAGTTCCACACCCTTCTTCTCTGAAAGTGTTTTTCCTGTTCCTCGTGCACGTGTCGCATCTTTATCAACACAAAAGCGCATTCTGTGTGAATGGCGCTTCGCGATATGAGTGCGTCACATGTGAGCAGTAAATTACATTCGCTGACATGCGGTTGGATCGTTCATTTCTCTTTACTGTTATCCCCTGCATATCGTCAAGGGTCCAGTTCGGATGTTTGGTAATATTTCTATTTAAAATCACGATTCCTCATTTAAAATAAATAAATAAATCGAATTTAATGTTTTGCCATGATTTTATCCATTAAATCAGAAAAATTACCCAGCCCTAATTCTAAGAAATATATGTACATATGATCTGCATTGAAAGGTTTGCATATTATTGTTAAATGAAAAGGATTCATACCTCGAGAACATTCTGTTGTGCTTTGTTTAGTTTAGTGTCACATTACACACTTTGAATTGCATCTACGTCAGTGCATTAGCCATCAGTGCAAATATGCCAAGCATTGAACAAGCTCTTTCCAGTATATTTGTTTAAGTAGGTGAACTCTCCTATTCCAGAGAGAGAGTCACATGGATTAAATAGCAACAAGATCCTGCTAGAAGTCAAACAGCGTTGTATACACACATGCAAAATGTAAATGATCTATATAATCTTCAGAATAGTGCCTTAATGGACTGAAATGGAAAGCATAAAACAGAATATATTATAGAATAGTAGTATGCTTTATTTTTTGTCACGTGATCTGACAAAAATGTTAATCTGTAAGTCATTTTTGCACAAACAGTTGTCATGCGGAAGATCATATCAATCGTGATCTGGATACAATATTCTATAATATATATATATATATATATATATATATATATATATATATATATATATATATATATATATATATATATACACACATACACAGAAAACCTGCAAACTGTGTACAGAACACAAATATGTGCTTTACACATTAAATATGGTAGCCTCCTTAAAATGCAGTCAATATCTCGACCTTTGTGTTAAACCAATTAAGTAAAGATGTCCATAGACGTCATCCATTAAAGCGATTGATCAAACAATGAAATGTTTCCTCCGGACTGTACATGTAAGTCTACTTTCAGGAACAGAAAAGGCTACAGCAGCAATTAAACCAAAAAGCACTTTAATATTCATATTTAATTACTGAATTTCAATAGAATTATACAGTAATGCAGCTGAACGGAGTTATAATTAAATAATTCTGCCCAATTTACAAAGTTATGGTAAAAAAAAAAAAAAAAAAATATTAGAATAAAATTTTAAAAATATACACAACTGCTTTCAGTTTGAAATACAATTTAATATAATTTATTTAATCAACTAAAGTATGTTTATATTGTATTTTATTTATTTTTCTATCCTAAAATGCCCACATTGGAGGAACAATAAACATTCACAAGCAGTAAAAACAATCAGTATATTTCACTTCATGTGATCATAAAAATCAGTGGGACCACATATTTAAATTGTGAATTTTACTCAAACCTGTTCTTTCAATCATGAAACTCTAAAACAATCCCTGAAGTTTTTTTTTGTTATACTAACATGATTATTTGTTGAAGTCGGCTTTATATTGTGTGCAACAAGCCTTTTATAAAATCCAAGCCCCTTCCACAGCGGTTTCAGAAGCACAATAACACTGTGAGCCTTTGTGACATAAACCCCAGAGGAGGATTGAATGGCAGCAGAAGCTGAGAGCACACAATGAATGATTCTTGTGAAGATCGAGCGGTGGCCCGTGCTAACTAAACTATGACGTCAAGCTGTGCACTCAGCAAATCTGAGAAAATCGATATACAATACTAATGTTGAAAAGCGAGTGATTAGTAATTTCGCCAGGGGAAATGATGTCATGAGGGGGTGGAGTGGATCAATGCATGTGAACGGTAACCTAATTACCCAGCTGATCAATCATGCCTTGAGATTTCATTGATGCTAGTGCCTGCAACAGATTCACTCAAGACACAAAATAAAATGAAAACCCAGACTATGATTATTATACGCTATTTTTAGCACTGTCTTATCATCGACGCTTGCTTTGATATTTTATTATCTAATGCAGTGACTGCACAGGTTAAACGTTAATTACAATTATGTCTCTTTCCCTTAGGAAAAGTGTGCTTAATATGCACTTGTAATGTACTTCAAATCTTAAAAGTAGATATTTTAAATTATAGTACTGTATAAGTAGATATTTACAACTATATGGGCAAAGAAATTAATATTAATAAAATAACATGCCTGTTTTAAAGAGAGTTTAGTAATGACTATTTCTAAGCACACTTAAGTAAAATGTTTAATGTTGTTAAAGTACATTTTAAAATGAGTTTTTGTCATGCTTTAAAGTAGTACACTTGATGTGAGTGTTAATTAACACACATTTTACACTAAATTGCAACTTTATTACCGATATGTAATTTCTTATTTTTTTTTTAAACACGTCACATACATTTTAATAATAAATCACATTTAAGTAAATTTTAGTTTACTAAAAAGTATTGTCAGCACTTGTTGGCAGAAGTTGCATATAAAAATGTACTCATGTCATACTGTAAGTGCATCATAAAGCATCATGCCTTTCATTTAAATGCAATTAACAGTCAGTAGATTGTCTGAAAACATTACTTTAAATTCACACTTAAGTTTATTCTTGTAAAGTATAGTATGCCTGTAATGCATACTCTTTTATATGCTAATGTATGTTCACATGGGTTCTCAGGTGATTGTAAGTGTTGATGGTTGTGTAAAGGGTGTGATAATATTAACAGGTCACAAGAGTTGTGAACGGATTTAAGTGTATCGAAGTGCTAATGGTGATGTTAACATACGCAAATATTACTAACACATACCAAAAAAAAAAAAAAAGATTAATTGTTCTCCGCAATATAGTTCATTATCCTCCAAACAAGATATCATTTACAGTAGCAATTATGCACATTAATTCGGTCACGTGTGTTTATCTGCACTTTACAACAGCTTCTAAAACAGAAATTTAATCAGAATTTTAAGCATCTCACTCTTATCAGATTTAAACCAGACACAAAAGTTAAGATACAATGTAGCAGTGAATGTTAACTGGTTTTCAGGATCCATATTTTGCACCAAAAGTGTCCCACATATAATGTAACTGGATTATGAGATTTTCTTGTAAAACAACCTTGAGCTTTCAAAGTGTGCTTTAGAAGTAGTTTTAGAAGTTGTGACGCTCTTGGCAGACAATAATCCACTATTAATGTATATTTTACTATGGCTGGACTGTAGTATTGGCCAGTGAGAAATCAGGATGTTAACTATCCATTTTGCAACGCTAAGCACAGGAAACCTCAGTTAAAACGCTATAATGCAATAAAGCAATAGAGACCCGTGCTCTGTGAGGTTAAAGATTTACCCGCATTTGAGCTGACAGCCCAACTAAAAGTTTAGTGAACTCTAGAACAAGTCACTTGTAACTCTAGAGACAGAGTACAGCTGACTGCACAAGCTTTGAGAATATTACTAAATAAAGATAATTCTACATCAACTCTTATTGTGTTTCAACTATGTGGCAGGTATCATTTACAAAACTGTAAAAAAAAAAAAAAAAAAAAGATATATATAATGATCAACCTACAATAGACAGACGTTTAAAGGATGTGATTTGGCATACATGCTCCCTTAATGTGCATAAAATAATAATAATAAAAAATAACAATATATATATAACTCACCGCCATTACGAGCTCAAAGGGGTACTTGTAAACCCTCACAGGGGACTGATATTTCTGCACCATCGCTGCACCTCAAATAAAAAAAAAAGTTTACACAAATGATGATCAGCGAAATACAACTGATCCAACAGCATAAAGGTTGAGATATTGAAACATCATCACACATTATGTATTAATGCTGTATATCTTCGTGCTGGTTACAAAGTTCTCATTATCATACAATCGTCAGCAAAAACGCTACTCTTTAATGCGGTCGCCCTCTAAGATAAACGGCCCCTGTATGAATGTTTAAAAGAGTTTCAAACTTAAAATAACGATCAGTGTGTATAACCAGTGACCCAAAAGTGTCCTGCAGTCTTTATTCGTTCTTCATGTTCATCGTTATTCACTGGCAAAGGCAATTTAAATGAAACACAAGTGAAGCAACCTGTAAACAAAGACCGACTCCAACGCAATGAAAATGTAAATGTTCAGGACAGCTGTGAAATGAACTCTTACCCCTTTTCTCTGAAGTTAAAGGCGCAGAGAATGTAGTTTAATGGAAGTCTTGATAAAACCCTGATGTGAAATACTAAGAATCCAGTCTGGGCTGCTTTAGTTATTCAACTCCATTTTACTGAGGAAGTGAAAGCCTCGCTTGTGTCAGATGAGGTTACATAACCCACGTCACACACACAAACTCCGCCTCAAAACTCCAGTCCAGGCCAGTCTAGACAAGTCCACTGGTTTAGTGAGAAGCAAGAAGTAAAAAAACAAACAACAAAAAAAAAAAAAAAAAACTGAACAAACCATTTCCCTGTATAGTTATTTTTTTGTTACATTTATATTTAGCATAAAATTATGCTTACAAGTATTTGATAATGTATGTACTGCAAATATCAACATAAATAAGAAAAGGAAGTCATGTTAAGTTATTAAATGCCCAAAGTCCAGCTTTTTGACAAAGACTATCTAAAAGGTTTTCTGTTGATTGGTGCTAAATGTAGTTAGATAGATAGATAGATAGATAGATAGATAGATAGATAGATAGATAGATAGATAGATAGATAGATAGATAGATATCTGAAACTTACTTTCTGAAACTTACTAGCAAATTTTTGAGTAAAAAGGGTTTCAATGCAATTTGGTCAGAGTATATAGACAAAATTGTCGCGTTGAACTAGGTTATCGTAAACCAAATCACCTTCAACCTAACTGCATTTAATGTTATTTACAGTTTCACAGTTTTATTATACTAAAGTAAATTTGTATAAATCTGTATCTGTGTTTGTTCAGCTTATTTCCGTATGGTTTTTAGATTTCAAATTTGGGTAACAATCACATTTAGCCTGAAGATGGCGCTGTTGACTCGAGAAAAAAACAAACAAAAAAACTGAACTAGACTGCATGCAACACTGCACTGTACTCTATCTATCTATCTATCTATCTATCTATCTATCTATCTATCTATCTATCTATCTATCTATCTATCTATCTATCTATCTATCTATCTATCTATCTATCTATCTATCTATCTATCTATCTATCTATCTATCTATCTGTAAGTCTGTCTATCTGTAAGTCTGTCTGTCTGTCTATCCACCTGCCTAATAACCACCTTATCAAACTATTTTGTTATGGTTAAGAGTAAAAGATGTAAGAGAAGTTGTTATTTAGTTAGTTCGGTCCAGTATTGTGGCTGTGGAGAGAATGATGACTGTTTATTGTGGGAGCTGCAGCAGGGAACCCGTGTCTGAACATGAGTGTGGGTGGGAAGAAGAGGAAGTGACTGAAAGAAGTGAATGTGGGAATAGGAGGAAGAGGTGGCCAGACACATGGGACAGGCATATTCCAGGGTAGGAGATTGTTTTGTAAAGAAAGTGGAGGAGGTGTTGAAGTAGACACTGGGATATTGTCCTTTCTGAAGGAAGACTTCACTGTAGATGTTATTTTCACCATGTACTGTTATTGACCAATTCACACAGCATCAACAAACACCAGCGACCAATGATCTCATTCTGGCACTTCTTAGACATTCCACAGCTCGACAAGTGCTGATTCAACATGTACAACTGGTGAAAACAAGCACCGACGAGTAGCAACAGTCACTGACAGGGTAACAAAATCTGATTCGATTAATGTGTCTGTTGCTGTTTGTCTAAATCTGTTGGTGCAGTGTGAGATATACTTACGAAAAGAAAAAATATGTATGTTATACTATGTCTAATTAAAAATAAATAAAACATCTGTGCATGGTTAATAAATTGAGCAAAATTTAACTTCTGAAGAATCATCTGAATGATCTGTTTAACTTCTGAACATCTGTAAGTCTGAAAATGTTTCCCATCTGCATACCGAGAGTTGCTATATACGACATCAAACACTTTACAGGCATGAATGAGTATGCTGGTCCAGAAAAAATGGATGGATGGACACGTGGAGAGATGGATGAATACAGAGATCTGGCATCAAACTCTAGATGGTGCAGTCCCACAGGTCTGGATGTGGGTCCTGTGGAAAATAATGATCCAGAAATGATCACAAAATCACAAAAAAAAAAAAAAAAAAAATATATATATATATATATATATATATATATGTGTATTTCATGAAAAACTTCACCTATTTTTAAGCTTATTTTTTCAACTTCTCAGGCCTAAAATGTGTGGAATTTTGGTCAATACTGACAATTAAACAATATTTAGCTAAATGTGCTTTTGTGCTGAGACCTTTTTTGGATAAATAATAATGACAACAATACCACCAGTAGGTGGCAGCAAGCCCCTGTTTTCTAAAAGATTCATATCATTTTTCAAATCAAACAATTCGTTCAAAACTCTATTAGAAACGTAACAAGCCTGTGTCCCAATGTGCATAATATCCATCCTAAATTCTATGTTTTATCAGTAATCAGTAATTTTCAATACTATTTAGATGGGCTGGATATGCACACTGGGATGCAGGGGAAGTGTTCATCTGTATGGACCATTGAATCACTGGCTAACCTGATTAGTTCAAAACCTCATGCATTCAAGAAACAAAACACAGTGTTACTATTCACTGTTGTATAAAATTAATTTGTGCTCGTCCATGTAGGCCTAATGATATTCAGAAAAAGTGCATTGCTTGTGCAATTAATATAAAAACATCAAAACTCATCCATGTAAATTTTTACTTGAATTGCTTGAACTATAAGCTTATTTTATCTGTATTCTAATAGGCTTCATCATGGAGTGAATGCTTTTGGACTCTCAAGAATTTTGCAGATGCGATAATGTCAGCTCTCTTCTCATCTCTAAGTCCCTCACAGTCAGACATACAGCACAATAACATTGTGTCAGGGGAATGTTTTTAAATCC
Organism: Carassius auratus; assembly: GCF_003368295.1. Lineage (NCBI taxonomy): Eukaryota > Metazoa > Chordata > Actinopteri > Cypriniformes > Cyprinidae > Carassius > Carassius auratus. The sequence goes on along the minus strand of NC_039270.1, from coordinate 11,296,170 downwards.
TAATGAAGAAAAAATCATATATTTTATGTTGTCTTCTTTTAAAGATATTCAAAAGTTACGACTGAACCATTTTGCGTGAAAAATCACAAAAATCTGCTTCAGCTTGTGCACAGCTTGTCACAGAACCGAGCTCTGATTGGCCAATCACTGCTATCCATGAAATATCTTAAGTAGATTATTTAACATTTCATTTGCATGATACGTTTTACATAATACACGTTAATAACCCAAAGGGGATGGTGGTTTTACTGAGGGGATGCTTTTTGTCATATTTTCAACCAGGAGTTTTGTCAAGAGATGGTTATATGGTATCTCATTGTGTATAAATGGCACACCGTAAAATTGTATTTGGTAAATCGTTCTTTTAACATAAATGTACTACAATATCACCACTGAAAGAAAACAAATGCAATCTTGCACAGTTGCAGACAATCAATAACAACACCGTTGTAGGTGTACATTGCCTGTCTCTTCTGAATGACTATGCATTCTGATTTCATTCTCATTTATCTTACCCTCAGCTTGCTTCGTCACAGCTGAAAAAGCATATGAATATTCAGGAAGGAGATAAGTCATAGGGAACAGCTGGCTTCGGAAATGGAAAGCGATGTCTAGACCCGTGCTGTCAGTGATAAAACAAGAAAAGATGTCGTGAGCACGGAGTAATTCATCCAAAATCCGTGTTGTGTGCAAACACAGATGTTTTTGTAAACATCAGATCTATGACAGTAAGCACACTGAATCTCAGACTTTAAATACTGTTGACAGTTCAGGCTCAACAATCTGATTGGATGAGTCAAATGATTAGAAATCGTTTGTTCTACATTATCACGGCTGCAGGGACAATTTTTCCATTGGCTTTTGGAATTATTGCGGAAATAATGCTGATGACAGAAAAAATCGTACACATTTTGTTCAACATGGTAATATTTACAACACAAAATATGCTCTTTGACAAACAGAATCTTAAACATTTTGTTCAACATGGTAATATTTACAACACAAATGTATAAACTGAAAGGTAAGCTATAAGCAAACTACATAGCTACATGACTTAAAAAAAAAAAAAAAAAATCCTTAAATATTTTAGTTTGAATGGTTGGTAACCCTTATGAAAGGAAAATATATTTACCAATATATTTCTTAAAATATATTGTGATATATTGTAATATATTATTTTCCCTTTTTATTTCTAATATTTTATATATTTGAATACATTTAATAGTATATTGATGACATATATTATATAATATATTGCAAAATATACAAATGAATGCCGCTTTCAATATATTGCAATATATTGGAAAAAATAAATATATGTAAGAATATATGCCTAATATATTACATGATATGTTCCAATATACTGCAATATATTTTGTTTCATAAGAGAAGAGTATGATTATAAATACTATAGCCACATTTCCATTAATCTTCAAAATGTGAAAATTGAACATGCAAAAATGCCTAATGGAGACATTGCAATTTCACAAAACCCCCAATACATTGCAAAAAAAAAAAAAAAAAAAAAAAAAAAAAAAAATATATATATATATATGCTTGCATGGGGTGTTTTCTCGGGCAATTCACAAAAACAATTCAAATTTTTTAAAGGAACTTTTACTTTTAGCATGACATTGTTTAATGGAAACGGAGTCAATTCACAATAGTTTTTTTATTATTATTATTATTAAAATTGATAAAATATCGCAGAGGTTTTGTGTCAGTCTGAAATGGAAACTCGGCTAATTAGGCTCTAAAAGTGGACTAGTAAGTAGATAAGTTTACCTGTTTGGTGTAGTGCCTGCCTTTTAGCCACTTGTTAGCAAATGCCTTTTTAAGAAAAGTAAAAGCATTACAATATAATAACAAGGGGTTTACTGATATATTTTGTCATAGAAAGTCTTGAGCTTATGTTCATCACAGACATTATTTTAGGCATAAAAAAAAAAAAATCCTTGATTTGAGGAACAGGAAGTGTTAAAATCTAGATCACTCCTGGGTTTAGGCCTGCAAAAATACTTTATTGCTGCAGCACTCTATATATCCACACTAAAATGATCTATCAGCATAGAGATGTCATGCCTTAAAAGTCGATACTGACTCACAGCCTTGCATTCAGCAAAAAACCGTACAACTGTAAGTTCAATAATGCTTTTACACAAACAGAATACAAAAGAATGGGACAGAATAGGACCATCACAGCACAAATGACTGCAACAGAATATGGACCTGCTCGTGTCTCATGAATGGCCCATTAAACATTCATCACATCACAATAACAAGTTACAAAATCATCAGTGAGAATATCTTATGAGGACTTGAAGAAGGCAGTCCCAGACTTTTGCATTTGGTGCAAACTACTGGCTTCTTGTGAATCCTTTTTTAGGTTTAGTTACAATTGAAATCAGATATATCAAATATATTCTTAATTCACAGTTGATCTAGTCTGACCTTCTCCTCAACAGTGGCATACTAACCCATGTGCTCTTCCCATCAAATAGCAATAATACATCAGTTAGACCAGTTCTTCTCTTTTTCATGATCCTGAAGTTTCTACAGAGACCAAAGCACATTATCAAGGACAAAGCTCATCTACTTTAGCCTTTAATATGACTATATTGTTGCTATAATTCTTTCTTTGCCTCTGACATCTTTATGAATGTCACACACAGCTGCATTTTTAACCGAATAAGTGGATTTAAATATATAGGACAATCTAATGGGAACCAACAACTGTTAGCTTTAGTTTATATAGTTACGCGTGCTTGCTGGAGCAAGGATATTGCTCATTTTTAATCTAAGGAAGGACCTGAGCCATACATAGACACAATAATATCATTGAGACCTGGGGCTGACCTGTAAGTGACCACCCGGACACCTCAGCAAATGTATCAATGTTGCAAGACAACCAGCTACACCCAGACAAAGGCAAGCCCGGCTCACATGTTCTTCAGAATCTAGTTTGTATTTGTGTCCACCGGATCAGACCGGAATTTTCCCCGGTGAGCTGGTCTGAAGGGAAATATCGTGAGCTCCTTATATATTTAGAATAAAATTACATTTGGTCTTCTTTTTCATGTTCTGGAGGTCTCTCTGGGACGGGAAGATCGGATAAGTTGCCACAGGTCTATAAGCGATGAAAAGTATGAAATTAAAGCTAGGGCACTGAAGCCAACTTGACAGAAAGCCCACATTTAAGCTCTAAGGAGGAACCAGTTCAAAATCCAATTATTATGCACCAGCTCTGAAACTCCCCTCACCGTGAATTGCTGCTGCATACAGAGTTACACACAGAGGAAATGAAAATATTGCTCTCTCTCTCTCTATGTGTGTGTGTGTGTGTGTGTGTGCATGGAAGCTATTGACAGAAGGAGCTTGTGGCTTCAGTGACTTACGGTGGGCATCACGATGCAGTATCAATAACTCATTAAAACGGCCCGCACATATATTGACTAATCTGCACTAAATATTTCAGAAAATGCAGTCAGTTTACACCAAATAAAAAAAAGACAATCTTATAAAAAATTTAATACTACAATTCACCGATAAAGTTCAATTTGACTGGATTTCACATTTTTCTGAAGAAAACTAAATTGGTCTTTACCAAAAAACAACAATAATAGTGTTTTGTAAATGGTGTTTTAAAAAATGCTAAATAATTTTTAGCATGTTGCTCTGTAGCTGAAAGGATGTTCTGAGTGATTTAGTGCATAATGAGTTGGATAGAAATGTGTTTGTTATAGTATAGGACCTATGTACGATGTATGATGTAAATCTAATTTTCAGAATAGTAATTTTTTTCTAAAATCAATTTTTTAAAATGCAACTTTAAATTAAATATCATGTCAAATAAGCATAGTTGGAAGGTTTTTTTTTTTTCTATCCATATTTGTGTGGTCTATACACACATTTTTCACACATGTGATAATTAGTTAGGCCACAAGGTGGCAGCACTCGCCAGGGCAGTTGTTGTACATTAAGAAAAGAAAGGGATAAGGAGAAACAACAACAGGCTGTATACAGCAACAACAATATATGCTAGCATTATTTGAGAATGATAGTGTGAGGGTGTTAACGCTAGTTTAATCGCAACTAACGCTAGTTTAATCGCAACTAACGCTAGTTTAAATGAGCATGCATACCTTTTTTTCAGCCATAACTTCTAGAGAGAAATAGCAAAGACACTGGACAAAGATAAAACTTTGGCTGGATATGTTAAGAGTTTGCATCAAAACTGATGTAGTGTACTTAAGTAGGCTGTTAAGTAGACGTTTAAATATGAATGATACTTCAAGCCATATGGCTTATTTCAACTCTGTTGGTGGTTTTCTGCTGACTATAGAGTGAAACTGATATATGGTAGACCCAGAAAATGTAAATATAGGTAAAGATGAGGAATATAAGAAACCTCTAACATTTGTTATAGTTGAGATTGAGTCCTATTCTTACATGGACAGAGATCATTATCCATCCGATGCACCCCAGAACTCACACTGATCCATATGTATGACAGAAGGAGGGATTGTCAGCAGCTATATCCATCTGATGTGCAGCACACCTCCCCCACAGTGTCAGCATGCGATAAGAAACGCTTGCGCCTTCAAAGTTTGTTTAGCCAGTTTTTTATTTATTTAGTTTTTTTTTTTTTTTTCTACTGTACCACGGTAGGGAATGTTATTGTGTGTTTTTGGTTTACTCCAGCTGCAGTAAAGAAGCCCCAGGGGCCGCCTTATTCTTTTAGAAAAAAAAAAAGAAACATCTTATTGCTGAAGATATTATCCCTCAGTGCACATTCTGCCTTCAACCCTGAACACCTACGTGAAGCTGTTGAGCCCAGGGTTGTGCACCATTCAGAGGTGAGTTAAGAATGCCTTTGAAATCCCAGTTCAATGCTGGAATTTTGGCTGAGGCTGAGGATGACAGTATGCTTTTTAATTTGAATTAGAAAGCAGCAGAATTCAAATGGAATGGCATCCAAAGAAATTCATATACAGTATGTCATTTTCAGTACAAACTCGAAACATTTTGTCATACACACAACAAATGGATCATTTCCAGATACATTACACTAAAAAGAGATGATAGTCTATCAATCATATATATATATATATATATATATATATATATATATATATATATATATATATATATATATATATATATATATATATATATATATATATATATTAAGAGATACTGAGTGAGAATTATTTGCAAATGTATATTAGAGAGACATTATTCCATCAGATGTTGTCTCAATTAGCCTAAAGGAGAGAATTAATAAACAGATTCCCATTGAGCAGTGTTTCTGATTTGCAGGCTCCCAGCATGCACTGCAGCATGAATAACTTATGCATTTAGTGTTACAGGCTTTTTGTTTTGTTTAGCTTTATTTAGGCTGTTTCGTTGTCATTCTTAGTTATATGTTGTGTGATTTTAAGAGCCCATCTTTTTGCACTAGATGCACATATTTGCTCCACAATACAATATAATACAATGATTCTGACATCATTTACACCATTTACATGCTACCCCGACTTTATTTCTTCCAGAAAACATGCACACAAACCTAATTCTCTATGATTTTTCAAAATTGTTTCCTCAAGGAAACCAAAAAAAAATTACATAAAAGGACAAGGATTTTGGATTTTGCCATCTTTGTGGGGACATTTTGTTCCCAAAATGAACCACACACAGACAAACACAGGTCAGGTCCAGTCTTTACATAATGGTAATATTAGAGCACAATTCTGCTTTATTGCTTTCTGTGAGCAAATTTCAACTGGATGAGAGCATCCCTATGCCCTGCTGACTTTAAAAGGCAGAGGCGCTTGAACTTTGGAGGAGCAGGAAGCAGTTTGTGAGCATCACGTGTACCCTTCACTAACATACTTGTGGAAGTGCACTTCATTAAAGGATTCAGTCGTTCATCCTAGATGACTGGGGGAGTAATTTATGGGCCAATTTATCATTTTTGACAACCGCTTTGCAAATGATTTACAATTCGAAACGCTTGAAGCACTACATGCTGGTGGCACCAACTGGTCGAAATGTTGCAAATGCAACAAAGACTCAGGCTAAATGTATAGAACAACACTTCCTGCAAACCAATTACACATTTTTTAAAGAAATGAGCATACAGTACAAATTTGAACCCTCTACATTTCTAAATCTTTAGAAAGCAAAGTTTTAAAACAAAGCCCTTTTTGCCGAAGAGATCTGACTCTGAGTTTAAAACAAGCTCAGATTCAAAGCAGAAGATCCAGTGATGTTTTGAAGCTTCAGCAGTTTGAAAGCATGCATCACTAGCGTTTTGTATATTTTTAAGGGTTATTCTTCATCCGCTGTTTCCCCTCAGGTATTAATTTGCCATGATACAGCCTCATTGTTTGTTTGTCATGCCAAGTGAAAGCGTTCCAGTATCTCCACTGACTTTCATCTTCATCTTTCATCTTCAAAACATCTTCCTTTGTCTTCCACAGAAGAAAGTCATCCTACAGTAGTTGTTGTTGTGTTGAAATTCTTCTACGGTGCTACTTTTATTGCTGTGATATACTCTTCCTGCTATTAGAATTCAAATTAGAATCAGCGTCATGTGTGGCATGAGGCCAATTTAATTCATGAATTGAAGGAGACTCGTTTTTTGCATTCTACCTAACCTTGGTTCACACTCTAGATTTCTAAATTGTCCATAAATCCAACAGCGGCAAGCTGTTTCTGCGAAAGAGAAACGATCAACACATTGGTCATTTTAAATAGCACTTGCCGGCATGCATCTGTTTTATTGACATCGGGGCAGTGTTGTGAAGCCTATCTGCATTTACTGCATATTGCTCGCAAATGTTCACCGTTTTCTAATGTGAGAGATTTTCTGCTCACTGGGATAATGTGATATCAGAGGAGGCCATTAGCAGTGAAACATCACGCCACAGAATAACACAATTAAGATAATTAATACATTTAACTGCCTGACGCTTTTCTTCTGAAGTGAGTGTTGTCTTCTAATCAGTCAGCTCGATTCTGCTCAGTCAAGCAGTGTGAGCAGAAATCATTAGTGCAAATACACAGCACTGTGCATGCAGAAAACATTCAGACCCTTTCACTTTTGTTGCAGTCTTCTGCTAAAATGCTTACAATGTTGCTATTGATTATTACATGAATTCCCATAATTACATATCAAAACAGATTTGTTATAATTCATAAAAGAATATCACATTGGCATAAGTATTCACTCCCCTAAAATATAGTAGGGAGAAAACAACAACAACAACAACAGCCTTAAGCCTTGTGTATTTTGTAGCTAATTTGTTCTGAATGTACTTCTCTGTTGAAGACAAAACACAATGTTCCCATTTTAAAATATATATTTTCCTGATATATTAAATTTAATCATTTTAATTTTATAGTTCTTCACGAAATACAGAGTTTCGAAACACCTTGACATTACATATTCAGTTGAACTCAGTTGAAATGTGGATTCAGTTCAGCTCATTTCAGCAAAATACATAAAAAAATAATGCAAAAAAAAAAAATAATAATAAATAAATAAAAAAAACTTTACTATACCTAAATGAAACAAAAATGTAACCCATAAAAACATGACTTGCTAAATAAAAAAAAATGTTAACTTTATATAGAAACTTATTTTATTTCAGTTAGTTTCAATGGCAACATTTGCCGTGTTCCTTTAAGATTACCTTGAATTATATAAATCAATAAATAAATACATTTAAAACCAAAATCTAATAAAAAAAAAAAAAAATACCATAAACACAAACACACACACACACAAAACCTAAACAAATTACATTAATATTAACACGAAAGCAGAAAAAACAACAACAAATATTAACAAAAACTATCATTCTATTTCATTGATACTAAAATACACTGCTTCAAGTTTTATTCTCATTCAATAGTGGAAGTGCAATCATTTTAATAATGCTGTGTTGCCTAATATCAAGAGTCTTTTTTAATCCCCAGAAGTAGTAGCAGTGTTAATAATTTCGCCGTATGGTATTAGATAGCTTTCATTGTGTTTGTAGACCCATTAGACACAGTGGTCTGCCTGTAGAGACTAAGACATATAGGTGTGTTGAGATCGCTATCCAGAGACTTTCCATGGTTTCTAGAACTAGATTGCTCTTCCACGCAGAGAAAGCAGTATAAATATAAAACTCGAAGAACTTTCAAAGCAAATTATAATTAAGAACGGAGTTTATTTTAATTACTAGTCTTCATCTTTGTCTGGGAAAGTGTCCCAGCCTGCTCCTGTCTAATTATTGAGTGTTGACGAGGCAGCTGGAGCTGACGTCCTCGTTAAGCACTCCAAATGAGAACAATTAGTGCTGTTCAAAGCACAACATTATACATGCCTCAAGATGCTCATCTGTTTGTGCACAGGCTGACACGCAAATGTCGACGCTTGATATGGCGTCAACTTTCTGTCAACGATACCAGAGTGCCCAACTTTTCAAATGGTCTTACAGAATAACTGCCCTTGATGCCATCTACACTGGATGTTTTGCGAAGTCGTCGGATCGCTGCACTTCTCACTCTACACGAATGTCTGGGGATCCATGTAGTTGCTATTGTGTGCGCACTACATAATGGATCGCAATCCACAACAACTTGCCTTATCAACAAACTACATTTCACATTACATTTTGATACAGGAAGTAACATTAGAGTTGCCAACAGGTCCAGATATTTAGCATGCCAAATTTCTTAAGGCATCGGCAAGGTGATGGCGTTTATCGCTCATGCACTCACGCAGCGTGCGATGCAGCAATCTGATGATTTTCAAAATCATGTAGTGTCACCCATACATGTCAACACTTAGGTTTTTAGTCTCCCATATTTCAAACGAATTTGTTCATTACAAATAAATTGATCATTAAAACTACGAAAGCAGTTCAGTCAAGAGCATTGAGTGATTCCCCATTTTATTTTGTTGTCAGATTAAAATTATTGAGATAGATGGCCTATATACAGTATTATGAAATACAGTATAATGCAGGGGTCTCTCTAGTGAAAAATAAATATGCTAAATTGTATAAAAATAAAAAAAAAACATTCTTAATGTGCTTATTTCATGCCTGAATTCAAATAGCACAGACATTTTTTTTTTTTTTTAGAAATTAATTTGTAAAATACTATACTTTTTACAAAATAATTTGTTGAAGGAATACACACACACTCACGCACACACACACACACACACACACACACACACACACACACTCCAAGTGATTATGAAAGTGAAATATCAATAGGGTTTTGGTATAATAAAGATCAGATATTTGTTTGTGCGGTTTTTCACATCTTTGTAAGATAAATGATTTCAGTCTCAGACAAGCTTGGTCAATAGTTTGCCAGGTCTTCTTAGATAAAAGGAAACCCTGCTTGAAGATGTTGCTCCATATTATTAAGCAAGTCACAGTTTTAATGAAATATGATGAGGAAGAAAGATCTTTCTGAAGATGAAAAGTATGAAAAAATGCAATGTCTTGCAAAAGGCATCAACACAAACAATATTTGGTGAAAAGCAAATAGAGATTATTGAACTGTCGAAAGATTTGTGAGTGACTAAGAGCACAAAAGATCTTGGTCAGATAAAGATTTGTATCACTGCTAACCAAACCTCACAAAGAGAAACCTGCACAGTGGCTGGAGAAACACATGAAGACTTGAAAATAAAAACAGTTTTATTCAATTACAAATGCTGCAGTATAATGAATGGTAGTTCATTTCTGATAGTTGATGAATGGCCATCCTATTCCAATGAGACTGAGACATCAGCGAGGAGGCGGTGGGTGATGATTTGGGTTGGAAGTGAGATTTAAGGTCATTTTAGGACGTCAAAATGACTTCTGTAAGATATGCTGTGTTCATAACTGACCATTTCCTGCTGTGGTATAAAAATGAAGAATTGTGCTACATGCGATTGTGCGTGACAGTTTGAAAATGTGTCTCTACAGGCACTTTGCAGGTTTCTCTTTGTGAGGTTTGGTTAGCAGTGACTGAAACTAAAACGCAGCTTTTTTATACAACTGTCAGTTTGCATGGAGAGGATCTTGAGACTCCAGTAACTTCAAACACCTGTCCGCTGCTCATCAGAGGCTTTTTTACCGCTGGCATTACAATACAGTTCATTTGTTTGACAGAAACTTTCCTTGACAAATCTTTATCTGACCAAGATCTTCAGTGCTCTTAGTCACTCACAAATCTTTTGACAGTTCAATAATCTCTATTTGCTTTTCACTAAATATTGTTTGTGTTGACGCCTTTTGCAAGACATTGCATTTTTTCATACTTTTTTTTATCTTCAGAAAGATCGTTCTTCCTCATCATATTTCATTAAAACTGTCACTTGCTTTATAATCAACATCTTCAAGTAGGGTTTCCATTTAGACCTGTCAAACTATTGACCAAGTCTGTCTGAGATTGAAATCAGTTATCTACAAAAAGATTTTAAGAGATGTGAAAAACCACACAAACAAAAATCTGACACTTTATTATACCAAAACCCTATTGATATTTCACCTGCATAATAATTTGGAAAGCGGTGCACACACACACACACACACTCCCTGGTCCCTTTATTACCTTAATGAACTGCCTTAATTCTTTGTGGCATAGGTGTTGGAAACATTGCTCAGATATGTTGGTCCATATTGACATGATAGCATCAGACAGTTGCTTGCAGATTTGTCGGCTGCACATCCATGATGCGAATCTCTCGTTCCACCACATCCAAAAGCTGCTCTGTTGGATTGAGATCTGGTGACTGTGGAGTAAAATGAACTCATTGTCATGTGTAAATAACCAGTCTGAGATGATTTGAGCTTTGTTACATGGTGCATTATCCTGCTGGAAGTAGCCATCAGAAGATGCGTACACTGTAGTCATAAAGGGATGGACATGGTCAAGTAGGCTGTGGCATTTAAACAATGTTCAGTTGGTACTTAGAGGCCCAAATGTGCCAAGAAAATATCCCCCACACCATTACACCACCAGTAACCTGAACTGTTGAGACCAGACAGGATGGATCCAAATTCTGACCCTACCATCTGAATGTCCCGACAGAAATCGAGACTCAACAGACAAGACAATGTTTTTCCAATCTTCTATTGTCCAATTTTGGTGATCCAGTGTGAACTGTTTCTTCAGTTTCCTGTTCTTAGCTGACTATTACGATTATTTGGATTCCCCTATTAAAACACTGCAACTGGCGGTTATTTGAGTTACCATTGCCTATCTATCATCTCTAACCAGTCTACCTATTCTCCTCTGACATCAACAAGGCAATTTTGTCCACACAACTGCTGCTCTCTGGATATTTTCCCTTTTTCAGACCATTCTCTATAAAACCCTAGAGATGGTTGTGCGTGAAAATCCCAGTAGAGTAGCAGTTTTTGATATACTCAGACCAGCCCTTTTGGCACCAACAACCATTCCACGTTCAAAGACACTTAAATCCCCTTTCTTCCCCATTCTGATGCTTGCATTGAACTTCAGCAAGTCATCGTAACCACATCTAGTTGCCTTAATGCATTGAGTTCCTGCCGTGTGATTTACTTATTAGAAATTTGTATTGCCAAGCAATTGAACCGGTGTACCTATTATTAATACATACATACGTACATACATACATATATATATATATATATATATATATATATATATCTCTTTTAAGAAAGTATACTGGTAGGTTCTTAATTTCCTCTACAGCATGTGTTTGAAACTTGTTAAAAGTGATTCTCACACATACATACCAATATAAACTAACTGGGTAGAACCTTTGAAAGAGGACGCCACTTCATAACCTCAGTGATATGTCCATGCTCTCACTCTGCTTAACAACTAGTGTCAGTAAGGGATGAATGAAGCAACTCATCTTATGATCCTGTAGCTGTATGAAGGATATATAATGTAAGTCTGTGGGGATTATTTGTATTGTATGTTGTCATATCACTTAAGTAAACAAGGCTGCTGTGTGAGTTTTCAGCTAAGACTATGACATAAAAGACAGTATCACATTCTGTGTATTTATATTTGTTTGATCCCTCAATTTTTTTTTTTTTTTTTTGTAATTTTTTTTTTTAGTTGTATCTCACCAAATATTGCCCTATCCTAACAAAGCATACATCATTGGAAAGCTGATCATGTATAAATCTCGATTACTAAAATAGAAGTGTGTAATGTGTAAAAATGTAAAATAATAATAATAAATAAATAAAAAATTGACCATTGTGACTCGAGACTGTCTAATTGCCAAAACATTTCATTGCATTTTAAATTACCATGTGTGCAGTGCACTGCGAGTTGAAGCGTGCAGAGACAATGGGCAGAGATGTTACAGATGATTTTTATTTTTATTTTTTTCGCATGCACTGAAACATAAGCAGGTCACATTCTTCCACCAGCTAACGGAACTGTAAATGTACCCTAAATTGAGCATAGCGGACATTTGCTGACTTGGTATTTTGGAATATGTCTGAAAGTTGTATCTTATCTGAAATTCTCTTTAACCTGAGACAAAAAAAAGCAGTGAGGAATGATTGTCTCCTGCAGGTGTCCGCTAAGAGTGTTATGGTGCTGGTGCAATTGTTTCTAGCACTGCAGGCATGGAGAGACATGTTATTGATGGCCTCTGTGTTGAGCTCTGAGGCTTTTCTCGATAGAAATTTGAGAGATAATCCAGCTGGAAGGAAGTCATCATCCCTGAGCTGCAAAAATCCTCTTTTTAGACTTGAGGTGTTGTAAACATGCAGACCAGTCATATTATTCTGTTCTCATTATACACATTCCTGAAAATAAGAATATATGTCGTACTGCATATAACATACCATTTGTAAATGCAGCGTGTTTATGATGAAAATTTGTTTAACAGTTTATTTTGTATATAATAAATGTACATATAAACAGCTTGCATAAAAATAAAATCCTACCAATTAAATGTCTGTTTTAATTCAATTAAAATATTATTTGACTGTATGTGTATTTTGTTATGTTTAAGCACTGGTGAAAATGCCGATTTTGACTTTGTTTCTCACTCTCCCTTTTTTTTTTTATTCTATAAATGGAAAAAAATAATCAACTTTGAACATAAAACACTGTAAACTGAAGAAAAACCACATAATTAATCCAAGAAGGCCTTCCTCAGCGCTGCCTTTCTTCGTAAAGTTTGTATCATTTGTACAGTTTGCCCTCTTCTGCTACTACCTTATATAACACAGCAAGTCACTTTGCATTCATTCAGTCATCCTACTTTCATTATTCATTTTCATGAACAATACATTCTCTCATACTTGGCAACAGGGACATACCATGCATAATATCTTAAATGCTACTGCAGAATAATTCATAAAGTAACAACTTTAACAACTGAAAGTAATTGAACTCATGCATTAAGTATTCAACCCAAGCTACTGTACACTATATATGCTCACACACATACACATGAAATTGGGTGACACAACCATCGTTTACCACAGTACATTCATTCAATACTCTTGCAAAAGAGCTCTGGATTGATCAAACTGTAATACTGTAAGATCTTCTGTGGACAGCCTGTGCAAGTAATTCAACTGTATTTAGGTCCGGACTCTTCCTTGGGCCATTACAAAGCATTCTTCTTCTTCTGAAGTTACTGCTTTGTTGATCCAGATTTGTCTTTGAGGTTATTGTGCTGAAAGATGAAATGTATTTCCATCCTCAGTTTTTTAATGAAGGCCCGTAGGTCTTGTGCCAGAGTAGTCTGGTATTTGACATTTTTCATGATTTCTTCTATCTTGAATACTACCCCAGCCCTAGTCCCAGCTGGAGGGAAGCAGAGCTATGTATATAATGATGCCTGTACCACCATGCTTTACTGTAGATATGACGTGTTTTTCTGTTACATGTACTTTTTTAAAGTTCTGGCCCCAAAGTCCAATTTGGGCTCATTGGACCATACTAATTGGCTAAATTTAGGTAGGCTAAGATATGAAGAATAACAGGTATTGCTATCACATCCAGCAGTGTATAATACACAATAAATGCAGCTTCTTTACTGTTGCTGTCATTTTATTGGCAGCCTTGATAAGTTTCCATCTTGCTTTTACATCAGCATTTAACAGGTGTCCTGTGATTTGTAGTGTCTGATTGTCTCTTCCTTGTCCTCCACTCTTTGCTGATGATGTTCTTCATGATATGGCACATCTCATATTTTGGAAATGCTTCAGTACCTTTCTCCTGATTGGTGGCTCCTCACAATGAGATCCCACATCTTTTGAAAGCTCTTTGCTCTTTCCCATTGCTTCAGCTTTAAAATGAACGTGCTCAGAAAGTTCTCCTTTTGTTCAGGGTTAATCGCTTAAATGATGAGCGGAAGATTAAATATATATTTAAGTAAGAGTTTAATGTAATTGGTTAATTCCAAACAGAGTAACGTTATAAATGGGTGTACACAATTTAATTTAATTTTTCACTTAAAACAGTATAATTCTTTGAATTTGATTCATTATATGCTGCATTAAAGGTGGGAAAAGATCTCACATGTTTTTACTTAGACACATTTTTTTTAACATAAATTCTAGTGGGAGTGTATAGATTTTTTTTTTTTCACTATTTATCCATATGTTTCATACCTCCTGGAATAATCTATCTCCATGCTATATCTCCTAGCAACAGTCTTTCCATGGCCTGCAGTGGGTTTAGGGGACCAAGCTGAAAGAAACCTTGATTTAATGGACATGATCCACATACACATTTTATACATTATATATATTTCAATGTATAATACTATTGTGTATATGTTTTTAAATATTGTCCCTTCTATGCCAAAAGGTTTATGTGTACTTTGATTTATGTGTACTTTTGTCATTTAATTATAGAAAATGTATATTGAAGTTATTTATATAATTAATCCATTTTTAAAATGTAAATGATCTCAGCATGTATGTTGCATGAGCCTTCCTACATTTTATAGCAGTTCATATGCAGTGAGAAAGATAATGTTATAAATATGCTGACTTATTGCATAAAACACAATCAATTTGCATTTTGTTGCAGAATATTTCGATTCACGTATAGTATATTGATATTTAAAGTCGAGTATAGTGAGGCCTACTCAGTTTCTTCATTTCATTCATTTGATCTTCGGGATTATGGGTAGTGTAGTTTTTAACTGTTGGTTCAGCTCCAAACAAAACTCTATTAAAGTCACACTGACTTTTTAATGCCATTTTAATGAAATCACACAGATGTTTCTGCAGAAATATATATCACCAGCTAACAACATCAGAGCTCATGGTAGGTCTATCATGAAAGGTTTACACATACATATATTTATCTCTCTCTACAAATGTATATATATATATATATATATATATATATATATATATATATATATATATATATATATATATATATATATATATATATATATATAGATTCATAGATTCTTTTAGAACCCTTCTATTGTGTTCTATTAAGTCTTGCTGATTATCTTTCCAGGATATATGGAATATTAGACACCATGTTTTTGCAAGCCAGTTAAGGGAACTAAAATAAAGCCCACACCACATGATTGTGCTGGTAGCTGAAATCCTCCTGTGCAGTGCCTCATTATAATTGGAAGCAATCGTTCATCCATAAAGGTATTTCTGCATAACGATGAGCAGATGGTGTGCCACTTTGTGGTGAGGAAACTTAAGAATGCTCCAAGTCTAACAGGCAATTACACTCCTCCTATGCACAATTTACTCAGCCGTAAGTAGCCCAGTCATGCTCCTCTGAGAGAGGTGAACGAGCCAATTTCACTTCAGATGCTCCAGCAATTAAAGGTGGAAACACTCACAGATATGTGCTATCACACTCTCCGAGGGAGAATACAAGAAAGTAAAAGAAGCGAGGAGAGAGAGAGAAAAAAAGAGGGTCTTAGGAATCTCTCCAAAACTTTCAAGATTAAAAACACTCTGAAAGATTATGTAGTATTTACAGAAGGGTTATAAAATCTCCTTTTATAGTGACGTGAGCAAAATATGTTAATAAAGTTTTTTACTTCTGAATAGGGACTGACCACTATCCCTGTGTCTACAGCCCGGAACACAGAGGGGAATTGCAGAAATACATCCGATTCTGCTTCATTAAGGTATGTTTAACACAGATGCAAACCGTTAAATTATTTTAAAAGGACATTTTATAAAGTTTTTATTTTTTTTTAATTTTTTTACAATTATTTTGGATGTCAATATTGTTTAATATCAACCACATGAATATAGAAATTGAGTATAATTATCTATTTGCCTCAATTTAGAGACTATTATTAAGTAACAAACTCTGTTAAATATTTACATTAACTTTCACAGACCTAATAATTTATTGCTTATCATATGTCATATGGATTGTTGGTGAATATTAGGGTCAATATCTCCAGTGCCTCTCAACTCTCACAATACTCAAAAAATTGGTTTTTACTTTCCCTTTCGCTTTATATAACATCATAAATAGTAGACACTCAAGTACATATTAGCTGAGCTACCACACATTTATTTATTTATGTTTTATATAGTTATGGGCCATTATTCAAACATAAGCCATAAGATATGCCCACCTTGTCATGGAGATATATATCACTGTAAAATATGTTTTCATTGCAAAATTAAGATGTAAATTATATTTTCTGAAAGGTATTGTGTTCCTTTCCTAAAAATGGTTATTACATAAAATTAAATAATAATAATAATAATAAATAATAATGTAATTACATCCTCCATCATATTTATGAATGCTATGTCCACCCTATCATGTATGTGTCATGAGTCTAAGTGACAGACAGGGTGGACATTTTGACCTTCAATTAGCATATTAGCTTAGGACTATCTTTTCTTAAAGGGGCGGATTCCCAAATATGACAGGGTGGACAACCATTTAAGGGATATGGACACACTCTTCTTTTTTTTATTAAATAAAAATATTGTTTTTATTACCTAAAGATCAATACACTCAAACCGAGTAATCTCGTATTTAACAAAAAAATATTAATAGGAGAACAACATATTTTAATCTTATGATTTGACAATATTCTATTATCATTCAAATTGAATGAGCAGTGCATGGGACATAACAAAATAGCATGTATCATCTTACACAAAACTTATGAATCAATAAATAAATTAATTAACTTGAAAGTGTATCTAAACTCTAAAGAGCCAAGTAATGTTTTTGTTTATAAAAAAATAAATAAAAATAAATAAATACCAACAACAACAAAATAACAAAGCCTAATATAACAAACTCTTTCATAGTCATTTTTATGTTAAGTTATAATGGCAAATACATTATGTTACTGGACACCAAAAGGCACCCTACAGTGATACTGACCCAGTACATAAAACAGAAAAAGTGATTGCCATTGTTTAAATACGTTCAGGTAGTTTGACTTATTACAATGTTATTTTATGTTATTTAATTTATATATATATATATATATATATATATATATATATATATATATATATATATATATATATATATATATATATATTTTTTTTTTTTTTTTTTTTTTTTTTTTTTTTTTGCGTAAAAATTAATAGGAGGACTGAGCCCAGCAAACAGCAGAGGACAACCTGAGGCAGTGGAACGACAGCAAATTAAAATTTTCATTCCTGACAGTAGGCCTTTTACAGACATAAAAAAAGCAAGATCTTATAGCAGAGCAAATACAAAATCAGACTGGTTTGTGGCAGTTTTTTTATTACATTTCAAAAAGTAAAAGTTTCATATATTCTAGATTCATTACATTTAAAGTAAACCATTTATTTTTTTATTTTATTTTATTTTTTTTTTAGATTAAAGCTTGCAGGTCACGAAAGTAAAAAGAAAACTTTATATCAAAATATTAGACTATTTCCTAAGATCAATAATAATAATAAAAGGATTTGCAAAACAGAAAAGTTCAAGTTATGCAAAGTTATGATTAAAAGTATCTTCATTTGTGCACTCCATAATTGGTTGGGGCTCCTTCAGCACAAAATGAAGGCATCAGTGAGGTGTGTCATTGAAGCGATCATCCTGTGGCACTGCTGGGGCACTATTGAGCCATCGACTTGTCTTTATTGTTGAATCGACTGTTTATCATCTTTCTCTTGAAAATATCCCATAGATTCCTTATGGGCTTATGGTGCTAAAGTCCTGCTGGAAAAGGAAATCAGCATGTCCATAAAGCTTGAGTCAGCAGATGGAAGCATATAATGCTCCAAAATCTCCTGGTAGATGGCTGCATTGACTTTGGACTTGATAAAACACAATGGACTAACACCAGCAGACGTCACAGCAAATTTGTTGGAAGCATGAATTCTGCGCTCTATCAGAAAATCCTGAAGGAGTATGTCCGGCCATCAGTTTGTGACCTCAAGCTCAAGCACACTTGGGTTATGAAGAAGGACAATGATCCCAAACAGAGCAGCAAGTCTACCACTGAATGGCTCAAGAAAAAACTTAATTAAGGTTCTGGAGTGGCCAAATTTAAATCCACACTTAAATCCGATTGACATGCTGTGGCATGACCTTAAACTGTCCATTCATGCTTGAAAACCCTCCAATGTGGCTGAATTAAAACAATTCTACAAAGAAGAGTGGGCCACAATTTTGGTTTGGTTTGGACAGACGTTTGCCTTATAATTGTTATTTCTGCTTTCTCTTCTATTTAGTTTCATGTCTTTCAATGCGCAATGGAGAATGACATAATTGTACGTAAAAGTTGTTGGAATCTTTTCAGATTAAGCAGTTGTTCTTTGTCCTGTTTATTCACATTTTCTTTCTCATTGTATTGCATATATTTATTTTTTATTGAACTGCATTACTGCCTCTTATAATTGACTCATACCTGAATCATAACTGACTCATAACTGACAAATAACATATAAATGGATTTTACTTAATGTTAAAAAAGTTTTATTAACTTATACAATGTATAATGTTCACCCACTTTCATCATAAAACATTGCAAACTACTTCATACATTTATATATAAATCTAAATGGACTTTTATTTGTAGATGGTATAAATGCTGACAACATATGCATTTTTTTTTTTAAGAACACTGATTACTGATTGCAGCATTAATAGTAATAAAAAAAAAAAATCTATACTTCTTTGGTAATTTTGTATTTTTGCAGTGCTCTAACTGGTACCATATAAAAAAGTAAAGCATGTACAGTAGCATTTTATTGCAGTAGCTCCATCACTCTCAGGACAAAAAAAAAAAAAAAAAAAAGTACAAAAGATGTCATTGGGGTGGTACTTTTTCAGCAGATTGTCCTTTTTAGAAAAAAATACCACCCCAGTGACAGCTTCTGAACCTTTTTTTCTTAGAGTGTATGGTAAATGAAAATGTAATGTTTTGTGTCACTCTGTGTGCCATTGTTTGACCCTTGCCTGTTTTATGACCATGCCTTTAAATAAAGCTTTGCAAATAGATCTGCACTACCTCTCGTCTCTATTGTCCCATTACAGTTGCAGTGGGGAAGTGGTGCAGCTACATTTTCTGTGAAAAAAAAAAAAAAAAAAAAAAAACAGCAACAACAACAAAAAAACAAAAACCTTACCCTTTACATTAATAGTATACATTAAAATGTCCATGTACATTTACTCCTACCATTTGGAATGAGAATTCTTGTGAGGTATATTGCAGCACTCATTCATGTGTTTATATTACAGAGAGGGAATCAACAATTAGCTCAATAATAACAATAATTCAGTAGAAAAATATGTCCTGTTTGATTTCAGGCTAATTTTGAGGAATAACTTCATGACAACTCTCCATATAAATTATTTACTATGGAAACATCTCATATTGTGACTCTGTTTCTTATTTTGAACTTTATTGTGTGTTAACTTCTCATGCAATCTGACAAATTACAATAGCTATTATTGTATACATATGTTCCCTTTCAGTCGGTCACTCTCGACGCCACGTCGGATGACCGACGAATATGGGATATCGCTTCGATAGACCAATCTACTTCGAGTGTAAACTAAACGAGCCAATGCACATTGGCATGCAATTATTGCATCCAGCTGCCGCTGATCACTGCGTGAGTATAAGAGGGCAGCAGGTGCAATGCATACCAGCTTTTCGCTTCGGAGCCGAGCGTTAGTATCGCTCTGCTCAACTGTGTCTGCTGTGAACTACGAGTTCAGCACGCTCTCGGAAGCTTCGTGTGTTGGCGAGACGGCGCTTCAGCGGCGGTCGTTCCTGTGTCGAGTGGATCTGCACACTTCAGGTTGCACTACCCCTGTCGTGTTGCAAGCGGCCATCCCCCCTGTGCGCCTCAGCACTGAAAGAGCATTTCCTAAAAGAGCAAATTCTCTCTAAAAGAGCTTCACGGGTGCGTCTTTGTAAAGACGACGGATCGTCCTTATAAGGATGCCGTTTCACCCGTGCGTTTCTGGGTGCGGTCGTTACCTGGCACCGGGTGATGGTCACGATCGCTGCCTCACGTGTCTGGGCGTCGAGCACGCTGAGGTGGCTTTCGTGGATGAGTCATGTTCTCACTGCGGGAATATGACCATCTCGGAGCTGCAAACCAGGCTCCGCTACCTTCAGGGGGGCGGAGTCCCGTTGCCGCGGCCGCGATCTGGGGCTCGTTCTGGCGGCCGACAGACGAGAACCACTTCCGGCAGTAGCGCGAGTGGTTTGAGGATCACAGTGGTGGCAAACCCCGCAGGGAACCAACCCTCTGGGGACCATCACTCCTCTAGCACCTCCGATCCAGTGGAGCAACCCACGGAACGCGCTGGGCCCTCTTCAAGGAGCGTACCAGCGGTATCCAGTGGGACTCCCCCCGACCAGATGTCGATCTCAGCATCGGAGGGAGAGCTGTCGGATCACGGTTCGGTTGCGCTACCGTCCTCTGGGATGGTGACACAGCCTGATTCGGATCCCGAAGTGGCAGCTATGCTTTCCCGGGCCGCCGAGAGGGTAGGGCTCGAGTGGAATCCCCCACCGCGTCCCGAGCCCTCACGGCTGGATGATTGGTTTCTCGGGGTGGTGCGCGCTGGTTCTCAGCGCCCCACCCCAGTGCCTTTCTTTCCGGAAGTGCATGACGAGCTCACCAAGTCGTGGATGGCACCTTTTACTGCCAGAAACCAGCCGGTGGGCTCCTCCTCCCTCACCACCCTCGAGGGCGGTGCAGCGAAGGGGTATTCAGGAATCCCGTCGGTGGAGCGGGCGGTAGCGATGCAATTGTGTCCTAAGTCCGCCGCCTCCTGGCGTGGAGACCCGGTGCTCCCTTCCCGGGCCTGTAGGCACTCGTCTGGTCTGACCGGCAGTGCCTATATGGCTTGCGGGGAAGCTGCTTCCGCCTTACACGCTATGGCGTTACTGCAGGTGCACAAGGCTAAGGCACTGAAAGACCTGCACGAGGGTGGTCACGATCCAGCGCTTCTGGAAGAGCTCCGAACCGCCACTGACCTTGCGCTTCGAGCGACGAAGGTCACCGCGAGTTCGCTGGGTCGTGCGATGTCCACATTAGTGGTCCAGGAGCGCCATCTGTGGCTGGGTCTGGCAGACATGAGGGACACCGACAAGGTCCGGTTTCTCAATGCCCCTGTGTCCCAGACCGGCCTCTTCGGCGACGCAGTCGAGATTTTGGCCCAGCAATTCTCGGCTGCCCAGAAGCAGACTGAGGCGATCCGACACATCCTGCCCCGGCGGGCAGCTGCTGCTATCTCCACCCACCCGCCGGCTGCAGTGCCCCAGCCTGCTCGTCGCCGAGGGCAGCCCCCTGCATCCGCCCCTGCTCACGCGTCGCATCTGCAGCAGCCTCCAAGTGGTGCCGTTGAGCTGGGCACAGGCAGGCTGCCCCTCCCGTCCTGGCCCCCGTCAAACCTGACGGTAAGCAAAAGAGCAAGAGGCCCTGGGACGGGTGACCCAGAGAGAGGTAGCTGCTTTCTGGGGGATGGTGTAGGCACCTCTCCCTCCCCTGGAGGAGGGCCAGGCGGAGAATTTGGAAATCTCGACAGGAGAGTAGTTTCCTCCCTCTCTGGGTCCCAGGAGGGCATGGAGAGTTGCGGACGGCCAAGCACCGGACCTCACTCATCCTCCTCCTTCGCCAGATGGCAGCTGCGGGCGGTTCGAGAGCGTCAACAAAGGCCCTACTCACGCACCCTCTGCCAACCCGTGGAACCAGGTGAGCCCTGCACCCCACACTCGCACCACACTCCGGCCTGCTCACAAGCCGCCCGAGTTGGGCCCCTGTGTTCCACCTCGCTGCCCCACTGCGGGTACGGCTGTGGTTCTGCTGGTCCCGCTTGTACGGTTCTTAGGCGCCTGGTCAGCGCTACCCAGCCCGTCTCGCTTGCTTCTGCGAACCATCAGCCTCGGCTATGCGATTCAGATCGCCCGGCTTCCCCCCAAGCTCTGCGGTGTCCGCTTCACTACAGTGGAAGCGTCCGATGCCCCTGTCTTGCGGAAAGAGATCGCAGTCCTACTGGCGAAGGCCGCGATAGAGCCGGTCCCTCCAGCCGATATGAGGAAGGGGCTTTACAGCCCGTACCTCATTGTACCCAAGAAAAGCGGTGGGTTACGACCGGTCTTGGATCTGCGAGTTTTGAATCGGGCCCTCTATCGGCTACAGTTCAAAATGTTGACACAGAAACGCATTTTCAGGTGCGTCCGTCCCCAAGATTGGTTTGCAGCGATCGACCTGAAGGACGTGTACTTTCATGTGTCCATACTTCCGCGCCACAGACCTTTTCTGCGGCTTGCGTTCGAAGGACTAGCATATCAGTACAAGGTCCTGCCCTTCCGGCTGTCCCAGTCTCCCTGTGTCTTCACGGAAGTCACGGAGGCAGCTCTCGTTCCTCTCAGAGAGCAGAGTGTTCGCATTCTCAATTGGCTGATACTAGCACAGTCTCGAGATCAGTTGTGCGAGCACAGGGATGTGGTGCTCCGGCACCTGAGCCTGTTGGGCCTTCAGGTCAGCTGGGAAAAGAGCAAACTCTCACCATTGCAGAGGATCTCTTTTCTCGGTATGGAGTTGGATTCGGTCGAACAGACAGCACGCCTCACAGAGGAACGTGCGCGGTCGGTGCTAGCCTGCTTGAATACGTCCAAGAGCAGGACGGCGGTCCCACTGAAACTCTTTCAGAGGCTCCTGGGGCATATGGTGGCCACAGCGGCACTTACACCGCTCGGCCTATCACATATGAGACCGCTCCGGCACTGGCTTTATGGCCGAGTCCCGAGGTGGGCGTGGAAGCGCGGCACTCACCGGGTCCAAGTTACACCGGCCTGTCGCCAAACCCTCACTCCGTGGTCAGATCTGGCATTCCTATGGGCAGGGGTGCCCCTAGAGCAGATCTCCAGGCATGCTGTGGTTTACATGCATGCCTCCACCACCACCGGGGGGGCCACGTACAACGGGCATGCAGTCTCAGGGGTTTGGACGGGCCCGCAGCTGCAGTGGCACATCAATTGCCTAGAGTTGTTAGCAACGCACCTTGCCTTGAACCGTCTTAAAGGTCTCTTACGAGGCAAGCCTGTGCTGGTCCGATTGGACAACACTGCGACTGTTGCGTACATCAACCACCAAGGTGGTCTGCGCTCTCGTCGCATCTTGCAACTCGCCCGCCACCTCCTCCTTTGGAGTCAGAAGGTTCTGAGGTCACTTCGTGCTGTTCACATTCCAGGCCTGCTCAGTCGTACAGCCGACGAGCTGTCTTGAGCAATGCTCCCGGGAGAATGGCGACTCCATCCCCTGACGGTCCAGCTGATTTGGAGGCGGTTCAGAGCCGCTCAGGTAGACCTGTTTGCTGCTCCAGAGACCTCTCACTGCCAGGCTTTCTACTCCCTGACCGAGGGAACTCTCGGCACGGACGCACTGGCACACAGCTGGCCGCGGGACCTACGCAAGTATGCGTTTCCCCCAGTGAGCCTTCTCGCACAGACGTTGTGCAAAGTCCAGGAGGACGAGGAGCAAGTCTTACTAGTAGCGCCATATTGGCCTACTTGGACCTGGTTCCCCGAACTAGTGCTCCTCTCGACAGCCCCTCCTTGGCTGGTTCCTCTGAGGAGGGATTTACTGACTCAGAGACGGGGCACCATTTGGCACCCGCGTCCAGACCTTTGGAAACTCCATGTTTGGTCCCTGGACGGGACGCGGAGGTTCTAGGTGACCTACCCCAAGAGGTAGTTAACACCATCACTTCGGCAAGAGCACCGTCTACGAGACACGCCTATGCCTTGAAGTGGAACCTGTTCGTTGAGTGGTGTTCTTCTCGCCGAGAAGACCCCCGAAGATGCCCGATTGCGGCCGTGCTATCCTTTTTGCAGCAAGGGTTGGAGCGAAGGCTGTCTCCCTCCACCCTCAAAGTCCAGGTTGCCGCTATTGCTGCGTACCATGACCCTGTGAATGGGAAGTCTTTGGGTAAGCATGACCTCATCATCAGGTTCCTTAGAGTCCTGTATACCCTCTTGGGACCTGTCTCTAGTGCTTAAATCACTACAGCAGGGCCCATTCGAGCCTTTGCATTCAGTTGAGCTAAAGTTTCTTTCATTGAAAACTGTGCTCCTGCTTGCACTGGCCTCCATCAAGAGGGTAGGGGACCTGCATGCATTTTCGGTCAACGATTCGTGCCTAGAGTTCGGGCCGGCTGATTCCCAGGTAATCCTGAGGCCCCGGCCTGGCTACGTGCCCAAGGTTCCCACTACACCCTTCAAAGACCAAGTGGTGAACCTGCAAGCGCTGCCCCTGGAGGAGGCAGACCCAGCCCTGGCTTTGCTTTGTCCTGTTCGAGCATTAAGGTGCTACGTGGACCGGACGCAAAGCTTCAGGACCTCAGACCAGCTCTTTGTCTGTTACGGAGGCCGGCAGAAGGGGAATGCCGTCTCTAAGCAGAGGATGGCCCACTGGATTGTGGATGCCATAACCCTGGCTTATCAGGCTCAGGATGTGCCCTGCCCGTTCAGGCTTCGAGCTCACTCAACTAGAAGTGTTGCATCCTCCTGGGCGCTGGCTCGTGGCGCCTCGCTGACAGATATTTGTAGAGCTGCGGGCTGGGCGACCCCTAACACGTTCGCTAGGTTCTATAACCTTCGTGTAGAGCCGGTATCCTCCTGTGTTCTCACCTCAAACGGGTAGTGGCACTGAGAGGCCCCGGTTAGTGTCGGCTTGCTAAAACTGCTCCAGAGTGTCCGAACTGTAGACCCTGTTGAGTTCCTCCATCACCCTAGGCAGCTGGACGCGGCGGAACGTCCGGCGCCAGGCCTTCATGATGAATCCGTGAGAACCATGGAAGGCTGGGCTCCATATTGAGACCTAAGCGGTACTCGTATGTGTATAGTCCACGGTATAGCCTTAGAGCCCGTGTTTCCCCGGCAGACTTCTGCCTTCCCAAGAGGGTTTTAATCACCTCAAATTTCTCCGTATACTCCTAAGCGGATGCTATATGTGTATTTGCCTCCGAGACCTCCTTCGGGAAGGATGGGGCTTCCGCAGCGTCCCGGCTCCAAGCGGACCGGGTACGTTTTCCCAGTGTTATCCAATCTCACCCAGTGAGGTAGTGCTTTGACAATGGTGAGTGGAGCTACTTGTTCTGAGCCCCGGCCTACACCTAATAGGGGCGCAGGCGGCTCGCACAGGGCACTGGAAGGGGCAGCACACATGGCGCTTTGATAGGGATCCCATATTCGTCGGTCATCCGACGTGGCGTCTCCGTTCCCTCCTTCAGGGAACGAGGGTTACCATACGTAACCGAGACGTTTCCAATTGCATACGTAAAAAAACTCTATAAAAAAAATAAAAAATGCATATCATCCATTTTGTTCATGAAAAACGAAAGAGAAACCCTGAGGCAAACCCTGACGGTGACAGTTGTGTGTGACATTTAGTGTGTGCGACTCACACAGGATATTGTTTTTCTGTTGGTGTGGGTAAACTATAAAGATACAGAAGAGAACAAGAGTTGTTTCCAAGTAGTTAGAAACACGTGGTGGAACTCAACAATGTGGTTAGGTGCATTTTAGCACAAGCTTGCAAAATAAATATTTTGTGGTGAAGAAAATACTAAAGAAAAAGAAATGTATTTCCTACATTAAATAATTTAGTTCAGGCAATAATTAAATTATTATATAATTTAATAAGTAAATTATATAATATATAAATTATATATTTCTACTCCGTTTAAGCTGTATATTTTACTTGGAATGGTTGTTTTGTTTACAATGATTCTTTAAATATCAAAGTTATGATCCTGTTGTTCGCATCATTTTCACTGCTTTTGAGTTGTATTTCAACTGTTTTATTGTTGCTTCTGTTGCTAGATTTAGATTTAGATTTAGATTTATTTGCTTTTTGACTTCTGGAGTTCATTTTCTACTCAAAATGACAAATTGATGCTAACACTGTCCACTGATTGTTACTGTCATTGTGTATTTGTGTGCCAAGTATTGAGGTCTCTGTATTAATTTGGGTAGTAACTTTATTATGTAGACGTGTTGTCTTAAAAAAGCATCCTAAGCTGTTTGCTTACTGTACATGTTTGTAAGTGGAAAACATACTTTCATTGCATTTTTCTAGTGCTACATTGTTAGTATTAAAGGGACAAACAAACCTTTTTGAAGCTTCCAGTCAATTGAACCAATTGCTTCACAAAAAGTTTCACTGTTTTGATGTTCTCAAAACTCCTCACCCTGGTAACGCTTGCTGGTCAAAAGTATAATGGCAACAAAAACTTAGGCTAAAACATTCATTTAAAATGGCTTTTAATGTTTTATTGAAAGTATAATACATAGAATTCCATAACATTAAGTATATTATATAATATGTGTTTTTTAAATATTTTATATTCAATTTGCAGGGCTTGCTTTGATTGTTTTATGGACAGCTTCTATATAGAGGCCCGTAAGAAACTATTAACTACTTGTCCATCTTTTAATTACACAAATGTCTCATGAAAAATGTCTAAAACTGATTAAACTAATCCAAGATCAGGTAAAAACTAAAGACGCTGGTTCAGTGGTTCACCCCTGGGGGGTGATCTCGATGAACTTGTATGATACACGGGTTCACAGAGATCCCCTCAAGCGGCAAACCATTGAAATTCAAAATGTTATGAAACTATTATAACATAATGAAGCCTCATTTCCTGAAATCACGTGTCACATGTCACTTTTTGATGCGTGCTCCAAACCATTGTTTCGAAACAATTGATTCACATACGTTTCAAAGCTTCTTGACGTGACTGAGCGAAACGTACTTGAGGATTGTGGAGTTAACATAAAAATTTAAATAGTAGAACATACTCATCTGGTCATGTTAAATTAACTTACTTTCTTTGTTAATAGTTAGGGCTTGCATAGACTAGTCGAGTAGTCGAGTGATCGACTACTTCAATCACTAGTCGGCGCTGTCGGAAACAATCCACTAGTCGAGCATGCATTAACCATATGCATACAAAGGGTTTGCAAGTACGACATGAATTTTAGGATTACAATATTGCGTGAAGCTGTTAATTTCTATGACCTTATCTATGTTGCATGCAAAATTAAAACGTAAATAGGGGTGTGCCTGAAGCCGAATACCTAGCTATTCCGAGTGGCATGGAGAATGGCTTCAAAAATGAATAATAGACAAGGAATAATTCTGCCTTAATACTCGGCTGAAGCTCGCACAGTCTGGAGTTTGCTAGATAACAGGTGAGTCAGGGGATCAACGCAATATTATACAGAGAGCTCTAAAGTCACGAGTATGAAGTGAATGAATGTAAACTTTGAGTGAAAAGAGCACAAATCAAACACAGCATTGCCGTTGTCTCTCCGTGCATCTCTCAGAAATCAGAGCTTGGCAATAATAATATCATCTATAATAAATCATCATACATGTTCTATTGCAATCAGACAGCTGCGTTGCGCGTCTCAGGCTCTCAGAAACAAGTTCTATAATAATCAACCTAGATATGGATACATTTTCTATTTGGCCTACATGTTTGCATGTTTATCTTTTGCTGGTTTACGCGGCACACGCACATTTGTTTAGTGAAGTTCACTCAACATTAAGACTTGCTTAATGAGGTCATGTAATGAAAAGTGTGCGTTGAATTTATTCAGTCGTGTTCAAATGATCACTAAACGTTTGTCATGACATCTCTCTGCTTGCATGATAAATATTATTTTAGAAATGTATAATCATTTTAGTTTAACACGGCATACTTATTCAGTGATAAAAAAAAAAAAAAAAAGATAGCCATAACGGTCTTATCAAGCACTGTACGACGTTGTATCCGACTGCAGATACGAAAAATTTTCTGATTGTTACAGACACAATATGTAATGTAATGTCAATATGTAATGTCATAATACTTTTGACAATTTATATTTGTAATTGTTGCATAAGGCTATGAATTAATAAGCGTTTATTGATAAAAAAGCTAATTAATTAATGTCTTTTCATTTACAGTAGTCGAGTAACTCGAGTATTTAAAGAAAAAATTGACTAGTATACATCATATATATACATACATATATATGTATATATGTATATATGTATATATATATATATATATATATATATATATATATATAGTGTTTTCTGTGTATTTTGTCCTAAGTTACTTATACCAATTTTGGTATTTGTTTTGTAAAATACAATGAAATCAAGAATCTATGATTTGTTCATTCTCTTTAACTTTTATTTAATTGACAAAGGTACAAAAGAGAAAATATTTTCAAAGTATCAATGACCAATTCCAAAAAAGTTGGGACAGAGGCAAAATAAAAAGTGAAACAGTTAGAATATCCAAATAAAATGGATTTAAAGCAGTCCACAGTAATCAGGTGAATTGGTGATAAGTGAGAGTATCTATCACGTTTGGGTGTTAGGAGTGCTTCGGTCTTTGCAAGCAAAGCTGGATCATGGCTCATCACTTTGTTCCTACTTTAATGAGAGAAGCTGTAAACAATAAAAATAAAAAATAAAAACACTTTTCTCAATGCAAAATCCCACATAATTTCACAAACTACCATGCATAATATTGTGAAAAGATTCAGGGAATACAGAGAAATCTCAGTAGGCTTAAAACAGGACAAATATTGAATGTGCATGACCTTGGAGCACTCAGATGGTATTGCATAAGAAACAGTCATGCTGCAGCGTTAAATATAGCCACATGGGCTCAGGAATACTTTGGGAAACCACTGTCACTTATAGCCTGCCACTGCATCAAGAAATGCAACTTTAATTTCTGTTACTCAAGGAGAAATTTTATGCAGTGATGCTGCTTGGTTCTCGGGGCTGGAGCTCCTCTTAAGAGCGCAATAGTGTGCTGTATTTCTCAGAACAAACGGATCATCCAAACTCTTACCAGCAACAGATGCAAAAGCAGATCTCTGTCAGCAGTTCAAATGGCATAGGTGACTGGAATATGTGCATACCATTGACATAGAGGCATATATTTGAATCACACAAAGACATATACTGCCATCAAGATGACTTCTTTCATGGGAAGTCTGTGGTTATTAGATCAAGACAATGTCAGGTCTCATGTCTATCTGTGTGTGCTACAACAGGGGTTCCCAAACTTTTCCATTCCACGACCCACCTAGACAATGGTAATCTATTTCAAGACCCACCATTTCTTATATTTTTTATAAAAAAATAAAATAAATAAATGGTAGACATTACTTTAAGCCTAATCTTACTTAAAAGTTTGATGACAGAAATTAAGTATTTAAGAAAAATATCCATTTTATTTTAGACTACAACTGAAAAATTTCACTAATAATATTTAAGTTTGAATTCTTGCTTAGACATTAAAATATGTATTGTCCATAAAAAAAAAACGTGAAACAGGCTAGCTCCAGTGAACTATAATCTGCGCTGCTGTGTTTTGTTGCAGAAAATGCATTCATGATCCTTCTGTGTGTGTCTGCGAGAACGGAGACTAAAATAATTTGGAGATTAAAATAATTGTGAAATAGGTAAAAAAAAAAAAAAAGAAGGAGTCTGCAGCCTAGGATGGGATGGAGTGAGTTCATCCGTCCCCCTGACAACTCACTCCAGCCCACCACCTCCTTCGCCCTGCTCGAATGCACGGCGGATTCAGTCCAGCGGCGAGGGATCTTCGGCAGTGTGTCCCTCCTTCCTTCCAGGCTTCGGCACCAGTGTAACACATTAAAAACTTCATAATCACAGGAAGAAGTAAGCGGGAACCAGTGGACAATCAAACAATGTTTTAATAACCAAATAAACGACAAAACAGCCCCTCGCAGAGGACTGCAGTGCACAAACAGAAGCCTAACAAAAGATAAATCCCTGGCCAGGTTCTCTCTCGTCCTTCACTGTCATTGCTCCTCTTTTGTATCCTTCCGATCTCCTCCGTGGGACTCGAGACTGGTGAGTTGAGCAGGTGTTGCTCATTTCCCAATCACTCCACCAGCCTTCTTCTGTTCCCAAGGCTCTCGGCCCCGCCCCACTCATCACATTTGTGCAGCCCTAGACTGAACTGAGGGAGTGTGTGTCATGGAAATGCAAATTTAGCCGCAGCCAAGGGACTTTGTGCCACCCAGCTTGTTCCATTCTGTGACCCACAAGTGGGACACAACCCACAGTTTGAAAACCCCTGTGCCAGAAAACTGGTTTCATACACACAGAGTGAAAGTGCTAGACTGGCCTGCCTGCAATTCAGAGCCGTCTCCTATTAAAAAATAAATGGCCCCTCATGAAAAGGAAAACAACGTCCACTGTTGAGCAGCTGAAGTCTTTAATCAAGAAAGATTGGGAAAAAAATTTCTTGCAAAACTTTTAAACTTCATTTTAACCATTAGGATCATCAGTTTTCATTAAAAGTAAAGTTTATGTGACAACACACTTCTGTCCCAACTTTTTGGAGCGTGCTGTGGCCATCAAAATTAAAATGTTGATATTTATAAAATTAAATTCAATTGGTCAGTGATTTCTTTTTCAGTTAAATAAAGATTCAGTAGAATTAACTAATCAAAGATTGTTGATTTTGATGCATTTTAAAAAATGTCCCAACTTTTTAACTTGAGGTTGTAGTTTGCAAATACCCTGACTAAGGTCTGTGGAGTCTACTCCTTTTTTACCCTATAAATCCTACATACGACTCACATCTTATATTGTCACTTCTGGAGGATGGTGCTCCTTGTGATGATTCATTTTGAATTAACATTGTTGAATCTCACCTTACCTTAAATTTACATTTAATCATGCAGCAGACACTTTTACCAAAAGCAACTTTACAAATGAGGACAATGGAAGTGTTCAAAAACAATTGCTCTAACAAGTAAGTCTTATACAGTAGACAAAGCAAGGGTGTTTTCTTATTATTATATAATGAAAAGTAGACAGAAAATAAATATAATTTTAAGTGCTAGTCTCAGAGGTTTTTTTTTTTTTTTTTTTTACAATAATTAAAATGAAAACAACTGCAGTGGATAGAATAGAAAAATGATAGAGAGTGCTAGTGTTAGGTCAAGTGTACATGGCAAATTGTGAATAAAAACTGAATGCGATGATGTGTAAGTTTCAAATTTCAATATTTTATTCAGAATACAACATAGATGACATCAAATGTGTAAACTGAGAAAAAATATAATTTTAAGGGAAAAAATAAGTTTAATTTAAATTTCATGGCATCAGCACATCTCAAAAATGTTGGGACAAGACCATGTTTACCACTATGTGGTGTCCCCTTTTCTTTTTATAACAGTCAGTCTGCAAACATCTGGGGACTGAGGAGACAAGTTGCTCAAGTTTAGGAATAGAAATTCTTGTCTAATACAGGCTTCTAGCTACTCAACTGTCTTGTTGCATCTTCCTCTTTATGATGTGCCAAATGTTTTCTATGGGTGAAAGATCTGGACTCCAGGCTGGCCATTTCAGTACCAGTATCCTTCTTCTACGCAGCCATGAAGTTGAAATTGATGTAGTATGTGGTCTGGCATTGTCATGTTGGAAAATGCAAGGTCTTCCCTGAAAGAGACGATGTCTGGATGGGAGCATATGTTGTTCTAGAACTTGGATATACCTTTCAGCATTGATGGTGCTCATCTTTCCAGATGTGTAAGCTGCCCATGCCACACACACTCATGCAACCACATACCATCAGAGATGCAGGCTTCTGAACTGAGCGCTGATAATAACTTGTGTTGTCCTTGTCCTCTTTAGTCCAAATGACATGACACCCCAGTTTTCCAAAAATAACTTTTCAACAATCAACTTTTCAACAATCAACAATTTTGATTTTGATTTATTTAACCACAGAACAGTTTTTCACTTTGCCCCAATCCATTTTAAATGAGACTTGGCCCAGAGAAAACACCTGCACTCCTGGATCCTGTTTAGATATGGCTTCTTTTTTTACCTTTAGAGTTTTAGCCGGCCACAGCGAATGGTACGGTGGATTGTGTTCACTGACAATGTTTTCTGGAAGTATCCCTGAGCCCATGTTGTGATTTCCATTACAGTAGCATTCCTGTATGTGATGCAGTGCCGTCTAAAGGCCTGAAGATCACGGGCATCCAGTATGGTTTTCCAGCCTTGACCCTTACGCACAGAGATTGTCCCAGCTTCTCTGAATTTTTGGATGATATTATGCACTGTAGATGATGATAACTTCAAACTATTTTTAATTTTTCACTGAGAAACTCCTTTCTGATATAGAGCCTAAAAAATAACTAGATCAAATATAAAATGTAGATACAACTATACAATAAGGGAATGATAAAAAAGACATATAATAAAATTAAAAATAAAGTTAAATAAAGATTTTTTAGTGCAAAAAAAAATCACTTATTAAAAATATCTTATTAAGTCTGATTAAAGTGACAAGTGACCAAGAGCAGTTATTTTATTTAACTGACTGATGAGGTAGTGGAATGACGTCAGTTCCATGTCGAATGAGATAGTGAGAAGACCAATGCTGCACAAGTGACTAGTGCATGCCATCATATAATCAGTGTTGTGCCTGAACGCGTTCATTGAAGGATAGTTCATGAACTCGTTCATATTTTGGGCGAACGTGAACTGAACGTGCTGTATTAATGCCTGATGAACGATACTGTCAACTCGTTCATTCTGATGTCTGTGAACGGCACGCTCTCTCAGGTTAACTTCGTTCAATAGGGTGCCAGATTTCTATAGAGCCTTCCAGGCGAAAAACCGGCTAAAACACACCGTAAACGGGTCTTAATATGTAGCGGAAAAACACCCAATCTGGCAACACCAGCCACCAGTGTCGCACCACCGTCCGCCGCATGCGTGAAAAAACAAAAAAACAAAAAAAAAAAAGTCTTCGAGGCGACAGCAGCATGTAGCAAGAAGGCGTATGATCATTTAAAATAATTTTATGATGTTTATGACAAGGTCGGTGAGAATGGGAGACAAAGCATTAAAGCAACAAGGGGGAAGTGCTGTCCCCTCAATGCTAATGTAAACCCTGGTTGGATAAGGATTCAAAATTGGATATGAAGATGAAATCTGACGCATAGCTTCATTGTTAAAACTGATAAAATAATTGCTGTCTGTGATTCTATATGGGCTGTTGCAATAATTTTGAAAAATATAGCTCGCACTAACATATGGAAAAAAATAACTATGAACTAGTTCATTTTTGTAACTGTGTGAACTTAGTTCAAAATTTTGTAGTTTGAACTATGAACTGAAATAGTTCATTTTAAAATTTGTGAATTGAACTTTGAACTGGGGGGGGGGGGGGGTCATAGTTCAATAATAAGTTGCAATTTGGTCCTCCAGCTGTTCTTTATATATATATTTAACGTTTCTGGACTCTTATTGCTACCTGTCCCAACTTTTTTGGAATGTGTAGCTCTCATGAAATCCAAAATGAGCCAATATTTGGCATGACATTTCAAAATGTCTCACTTTTAACATTTGATATGATATCTATATTCTATTGTGAATAAGATATATGTTTATGAGATTTGTAAATTCCTTTCCATTCCATTCCTTTTTTTACTCACAATTTGTACAGTGTCTCAACTTACCTTATGGACAGGGCTTGACATTAACTTTTTGTTGCTCACTAGCCAGTGTGGCTAGTGGTTTTCCAAAGTTACTAGCCACACAGCATTTTTACTAGCCACATTTTTGTTGTTGTGAAATTACCTGATAAAGCTTGACTATGGTGCGCTAATATTTACTTGAACTAGATTTACAACCCTTTTAAATGTAAAGCCACTGTACACACCCAAATCAAGGCTATATAAATGTATAACAATACAGGTCATTATCATTAGCTCTAATAAGTTGTGTGTAAAAACTCATTCTTAAAATAAAACCATGTATTAAGATAAAGACATAAAAAAGTAGCTTCTTATTACATAATAAAATTGGTGCATGGATGTAGAAGATTAATTTAAAATATAAAAAAACTAAACTGAAAAAAAAAAAAAAAACTTTAGCATTCACTTTCTGTTTAAATATTAGAATCAGACTCTGAATGAATTTATTGAACGACACTGAGAAATTATTTGTTACAAGTTGCAATGGAAAGTAGGTCAGTCGAAAAATGGATGCCATGGTTCGGACAAAGTTCCTTTTATCTTCATTAAAATTTGAGGGGAACGTTCCTCTCATCATAAAGAACACATTTCAGTTTGTGTCATTTTTGCGCTCAGGCCCTAATAATGACTACTGGTTAGGTTGCAACCCTCTACGGACACCTTGGTAATTGAATCGCCATTGGCTAGTAAATATTTTAGTCTACTTAAAAGCTGAAGACTTCCATAGGAACGCTGTTATTCTGACAGGAAAATACAACAAAGACTATTGTTTAAATGTAGCGAGTCAATTCACTCTCTCTCTCTCTCTCTCTGTCTCTCTGTGTGTGAGAGAGAAAGCGATGGCGATTTGTGCACCTTCACACTAGAGTTTAATACAGGTGGCTGCGTATCCATTGAGATGAACTGAGAAATATCACAGATCGCTTGACGGAGAGTGAAACTGTAGTGCTTTGCGAGGGGAAAATATATCTGTGCTAAACTTATACTTAGCCTCCAACTCACACACTGGCAATTATTCAACCCGCCAAAATGGCTAGTTGGAGTCACTGTGTTACCTGCCTCGAGCAAAATCCACCCGCATTTGGTGGGTTGGCGGGTGTTAATGTCAACCCCTTCTTATGAACATGAAACAGAATCAAAATGTATTCAAATGTTCACACCCACAACTTTCACTAACACCACAGCTAACTAACAAGATAATGACACTATTTCCTTTGTAAAGCTGCAACTGTAAATTTAATTAAAGAGCAACTGTTCATTAATTTGAAGCAAAACATTGCCTGTAAGTGTGTTTGTGTTTTCAGTGCTAGGATGGACTCTTTTTTGCCTGTCACCCTACCTGGACAAGCAGGTTAGAGAATGGATAATGGATGGATATTTCACTGAGAAAACACTGCTCACTTTATGATTCATTTTTATTCATGACAATGCTGCAGCAGTAAATGAAAATGTGCAATATTACAAAAATCCAGGTTGCCCAACTGTCTTTTACCTAAGAGGAAAGAGAAGGTGAATTATTGGATATTATCCAAAAATAAAAGTAAACAAAACCTGTTACTCTGTAAATATATAGTCTTTGCAAGCTGGAAAATTAACTGATGTCAAAAATGAAAGTGTAAGTGAGAATTGTGAAATAAAAAGTTGCAATAGCCTTTTTTTTTTCAGTGGCAGAATGATCTTCCATGAGTTGTTGGTATGTATATTTGTAAAAAAAACTTCTTTTGTATAGTTCACCCAAAAATTTAAATGTTGCATTGCACCGAAAAAATAAAATAAATAAAAATTTTTTGCTACTCTCATACTCAAACTGTTTCTGAGTGGCCTATCCATTTAACTCCGCCCAGTGTTCCATTGCAAAACATACACGCACCAGTTAAACTTCTCTATAAAAGAGAGCTGAACACTTGAACACATCACTGATAGGAACTTACTGGTAAAGAATTGACATAGCAATGCAGAACTACTCAGCGCCCGGGGGGATCCCGATGCAAGATAATAGAGCCTACCCTGCCCAGGCAGTAACAGTGTCCATGCCTGACCAAAGAGTCAATGATGACATCATTTTCTCCACATTCAGTCTTCACTTCTGTAATCCTTGCTGTCTTGGGTTTGGGGCCTTTTACAACTCAATAAAGGTAAGCAATATAAATATGTGCAATTGTGTAACTGTCCTGCTGATTTACAAGTTCCTTACATGTGTTTTGTGTGTCAGGCCAGGGACAGCAGATTGCTTGGAGACTTCCCAATGGCACGGTCTTATGGCGCCAATGCTCGCCGCCTAAACATTGCTGCCGTCATTATTGGTTCCATCTGTATACTTACCGTCATCATCATCCTTGTCAAGGCATATTATCAAATCACATCATCTTACAATCATTATTATAATCATTGATTTGTATTTTTTTGTTGTCTGTATTCCCTTTCATTTTCTTAACACCTTTCATTAAAACATATTTGTTGAATCTGTACTTTGATCTTGTTTGTTTGTCTCATATAAAGCGATAAAAAATAGGTGATACTTTTTTCAGGATTATTTGATGAATAAAAAGTAAAAAAGAACAGCTTTTATTTAAAAACATTTTGTAATGATGTAAGATTTTGCTATCACTTAAAAAAAAAGACTCTTAAGAATAATGGTTCTAAACATTACTATAAAATGGTTCTTCAACTTGTAAGAAAAACAGAACCCTTTTTGGTACCAAATATAAACTTTGTATAGGGTTCCATAAAGAACATTTGAATGTGAATGTAATGTCAAAAAAATGTTTCAAGAATGTTTCTCATTTCAGTAAATGTTCCTATAATGTTAAGTATAAACAAAGCTAGAACATTTTACCTGCAGCATTCTGAGGATGTTTTGAGGATGTTGTTGAGGCAACAGATGATACAATGTTCTCAATAAAACATTGGCATGATGTTTCAAGATAACAAAGAACATTATTTCAGCCACATTAGGAGACCGTTATAAGGATGTCACTGTGGGTGACCAAATGTTTTATTTTATTTAGTTTTATTTTTAATAAAATGTTCTGGTAATGTGACAAAGCTAGAACATTTTACCTGCAACATTTTAGAGATGTTTTGAGGATGTTGAGGTAACATATTATAGAATGTGGTCAATAAAACATTAGCACAATGATTTAAGATAATAAAAGGACAAATAGTCTCTCAGCCACGTTTGGAAAACAAAAAACATCAGATGCTGGAGGTGGTGGAATATTTTTATAAAACGTTCTTGTAATGTGACAAAGCTAGAACATATAACCTGCAACATTTTAATGATATTTTTTAAGATGTTGAGGTGACAAATTATATAATATTATCAAAACATTGGTAAAATGTTTGATTAAAAAATTATAAATAAATAAATAAATACTAATCTTAGCCACTTCAGAAGAACTTTGTACTGTGCACCCAGAAAGTTTTCACAGCATGTTACAGCCTTATCCCAAAATGGATTAAATTAATTATTTTTTCTCAATTCTAAAGAGGGGGGGGGGGGGGGGGGGAGTCGTGGCCTAATGGTTAGAGGGTTGGACTCCCAATCGAAGGGTTGTGGGTTCTAGTCTCGGGCCGGACGGAATTGTGGGTGGGGGAATGCATGAACAGCTCTCTCTCCACCTTCAATACCACGACTTAGGTGCCCTTGAGCAAGGCATCGAACCCCCAACTGCTCCCCGGACGCAGCAGCATAAATGGCTGCCCACTGCTCCGGGTTTGTGCTCACAGTGTGTGTGTGTGTGTGTGTGTGTGTGTGTGTGTGTGTGTGTGTGTGTGTGTGTGTTCACTGCTCTGTGTGTGCGCATTTCGGATGGGTTAAATGCAGAGCACAAATTCTGAGTATGAGTCACCATACTTGGCTGAATGTCACTTTCACTTTTCACTTTCAATACCCCATGATGACAACGTGAAAATTTTAAATATTTGCAAAAAAAAAGCATAAGTGTTCGCAGCCTTTGCTCAATGCTTTGTTGGAGCACCTTTGGCACAGATTACAGCCTTAAAGGGATAGTTTGCCCAAATAGCAAAATCATGTCATTAATTACTTACCCTCACGTCGTTCCAAACCCGTGAGACCTCCGTTTATCTTTGCAACACAGTTTAAGATATTTAGTCCATGTGACATCAGAGGGTCAGTTAGTATTTGAAGCATCGAAAATACATTTTGGTCCAAAAATAGCAAAAACTATGACTTTATTCAGCATTGTCTTCTCTTCCGTGTCTGTTGTGAGAGAGAGTTCAAAACAAAGCAGTTTGTGATATCTGGTTTGCGAACGAATCATTTGATGTAACTGGATCTTTTAGAACCAGTTCACCAAATCGAACTGATTCATTTTAAACGGTTCGCATCTCCAATAAGCATTAACCCTCTGGAGTCTAAGGGTATTTTTGGGGCCTGGAGAAGTTTTGTCATGCCCTGACATTTGTTCCTTTTTTCAGTTTCTTATAAATATCTAAATGGGTAAATTCTAATATCACTGTAATCAGCACAAACTGGGCTATAATAATATGTGAAATGCATGTATGTACATGAAAAAAATAATATTATGCGTGGTTAGTGAAAAACTAAAAATGTTAAAACACTTGAAAAAGGTCATAAAACACATAAAGAACAATGGTTCACGGGACTTTTGAGAACCGGAGCTTGTAGCCTAGAATTTTTCTTTCTAAATTATGTGAAAATCATCTTGTTTACTCACTCACAGAAAACAATATATTGATTTAAATTTTCTAACACACTTTTTGTTGGTAAAAGTCATTTGCGAGCAGGCGTCAACTATCATGAATATCATTGTGATTTACACCTGAGAAGACAAAGGCCTGCATAATGAGCTGCATAATGAGCCTATCTTTAGCCGTGTTTCCACTATCGAGCTAGGACCGGGCGTGCTAGTGCGTGCCAGGGCCAGTCGCGTTTCCACAGTCACTTCCGGGGCTTGATCGTGCCTCGCCGGGGCTTCCTCGGGGCCAACGGCCAGGTTTTTTGGCCCGACGAAAACCTTGGGCCAAAGCGGGCCAGCTGGGGCTAGAGGAGGGGTTATCAACAAAGGCGGAGTTTCTCAGCGTCTAGAGAGCGTCAGCCGCTGATCATTTCAGAAAGATATCAGCTTTAACAGCAGCATTAAAGACTTTTAAAATAAGTTGAGCTCAAAACTCACTCTTAGTTAGCAGCAAGTGTTTGAAATAACTTGATCCAATGTGGATTATAATCACTAAACAAGGCAGAAATATTTATAATATTTATATTAAATATGACTGCTTGGAGAAATCAGACGTCAGCTTCTTATTCTCTATCACAATTGTGTATTTATTAAGTAACATTTTATCTGTCGTCTCCTTTCAAGAGTTTAGCTTCACGTTGCATATCATCAAAATATAGCCTAGTAATGATTTTTGTTCGGGAGCTTTTATAAAAATAGCGAGACTGCACTGCGGATCATTTCAGAAAGATAACAGCTTTAACACCAGCATTAAACACTTTTTTAAATAAGTCGAGCTCAAAACTCTCTTTCAGTCAGCAGCGAGTGTTTGAAATAACTTGATCCAATGTGGATTAAAATCACCATACAAGGCAGAAATATTTATAAACCATGAAAAAGATATGCACGCTAAACATGTTACCATAGTAAACATGGTAAAATATGACCTCTTGAAGAAATCAGACGTCAGCTTCTTATTCTCTATCACAGTCGTGTATTTATTAAGTAACTTATATTATCTGTCACAAGCCTCGTCTCGAGAGTTTTTCTCACGTTGCCTATCATAAAATAATATAGCCTAATAATGTTTTTTGTTCGGGAGTTTTTATAAAAATAGAGATATTATCATTAATTCTTAATGTGACGGCTACTGTGGCTAATAAACAGAAACAGACTCGACTGAATAAGCAGGCTATTTTCATAAGCGTTAAAAATAAATAAAATAGATATAAGTGTATTTATGTGTGATTAATTTTGAGTCATGATAAATTAAATCAATTCTATAGTTAAAACATCCATGCTTTTGAATTTGAATATATAACAAAGCATGCAAACACACTGCCGCTTTTATTATGTTTGTTTTGTGATCGCGCATGTTCCAGTGGCTTATTTCTTAGTTTTCTGATAACTTCTCTTTGTTGGTGAAATAATGAGGTTGCATGACGTTGTTCTGAGAGGCGTGTAAAGGGCGTGTTTTAGTGACGTGCAGCAGTGCTTCAAGCTCCTCTGTGGAAACCCTGCGCTATTCTGGCCTCGTGCTACTGGCCCGGGGCTATGAGCCCCGCCCGGCCCGCTTTAAGCCCTGGCTCGCACTGGCACCACAGTGGAAATGCGGCTAATTCTCATTCATGCCACTGTGAGGGAGGACTTACAAGAAAGAATGTGAGAACAAAATAAAAGTATATAATTTTATGTTTGTAGTTTATTAAGAATATATTTCATTATCCCACAACATAATTTAATATCCACTTGGGGGAGCAGATAAACAGTTTATTAGAAACAATCAAAGCTGACTTTCAAACAAATTGTTTGGCATCATTACTCCAGTCACACAATCCTTCAGAAATCCTTTTAACAATCTTATTTTCTACCAAAAAAAAAAAAAAAAAAAAAAAAAATAATAATTTATTGTTATTATTATTATCATTATTATTAATGTTGAAAAGAGCTGAGAATATTTTTCTGGGTTTTTAGGGGGAATAAATTGAAAGAAAAGCATTGTTTTTACATTTGTTACAGTTATCTTTATTTGTTACACTTATATTATTTACATCAAGCTTTTGAATGGTATAGTATTGTATATTGTTATTGAAACTTCATAATGTTTCACTTGATTATACATTTAGCCAGGAATTATAGTTTGGAAAAAGTCTTTGGAAAAAGTCTAACTAGTAAAATGTTTACACGTTATGTGAAAACTAGTACAAGTATATAAATAAATAAAAAGAGACTTACACATGTTTATGATCTCTGCTGAATAAAGTGCTTCATTATTTTTTTTCTGAGGAAATCCATTTCTCAAATCCTCAACCACATCACATCTTTTTGGGGTGAATTATGTCTTATTCCTCTCATCGCGAAGCAAACAGTAAAAAAAAAAAAAACTTGAACAGTCTCGCTGCTTTTTGTTCTGTGTGGGCGTATTCAAGCCGCGCGCTTCAGTTTGAATCTGAATAGCGCGTTCAGCGCGGGGGCGTGGTCACATTAGATATAATGAAGGGAGACGTGAAAAACAGACATCACGTTGTTTTCATATGGATTACTTTATCACAGAATATCTGTTTTCGGCGGCACATGTTTAGTTTAAAAATAAACATGTCAAGCTTTCTATAGATATCTCTCTCATGTATTTTCGTTGAGTATTCACGGAGTTACAGTTCATTTTAATGACGTGTTTGTACATGACGATCAGCACACACAAAGGCTGCAGACAGCGCAGCTTATTTGTTATATTTATTTTATAAGTGCACAAAGTTTTGTTTTTATTATGTCTGTATCCAAAAAAAAGTAGACCCTTTACAGATTCGATTGATGTATTGCTCTTATCTGTACGATTAAAACTGAAAGTGTAATTTAAGTTCTTTTCGGGGTTATCAGGAGAAAATGACTCAAAACGCATATATGCGTTAATCGACTCGAAAGGGTTAATCCACAAATTACTTTAGCTGTTGACTTTTTAATGTGGCTTACACTCCCTCTGAATTCAAACAAACCAATATCCCAGAGTAATTCATTTACTCAAACAGTACACTGACTGAACTGCTGTGAAGAGAGAACTGAAGATGAACACCGAGCCGAGCCAGATAATGAACAACAGACTGACTCGTTCACGAATGAAGAACCGTTTCTGTCAGACGCGTCCGATTCGTGAACCGATGAGCTGATGATACTGTGCATGTGTGATTCAGCGTGAAGCAAACTTACACACAAAGCGTCTGAACCGAACTGATTCTTTTGGTGATTGATTCTGAACTAATTCTGTGTTAATTTTATGAGCGCGGGTAAACCGAAGGCTTGAATCAAGGGCAATCATCGCCAATGACGCCATTACGTCGAACACAAAAAAACCGGTGAACCGTTTTCTTCAATCGGTTTATTGAATCGAACTGTCCGAAAGAACTACTGGTGATCCGAAAACCGATGCAACCGGTTCTTGACTCGTGAATGAGTCAGTCTATTGTTCGTTATCTGGCTCGGCTCGGTGTTCATCTTCAGTTCTCTCTTCACAGCAGTTCAGTCAGTGTACTGTTTGAGTAAATGAATTACTCCGGGATATTGGTTTGTTTGAACTCAGAGGGAGTGTCAGCCACATTAAAAAAGTTAAAATCTTAAGTCATTTGTGGATTAATGCGTATTGGAGACGTGAACTGTTTAAAACGATTCAGTTCGATTTGGTGAACTGGTTCAAAAAGATCTGGTTACATCGAATGATTCGTTCGCAAACCAGATATCACAAACTGCTTTGTTTTGAACTCTCTCTCACAACAGACACGGAAGAGAAGACAATGCTGAATAAAGTTGTAGTTTTTGCTATTTTTGGACCAAAATGTATTTTCGATGCTTCAAATTCTAACTGACCCTCTGATGTCAAATGGACTACTTTGATGTTTTTATTACCTTTCTGGACATGGACAGTAAACCGTACACACAGCTTCAATGGAGGGACCGAGAGCTCTCGGACTAAATCTAAAATATCTTAAACGGTGTTCCAAAGATAAACGGAGGTCTTATGGGTTTGGAACAACATGAGGGTAAGTAATTAATGACGAATTTTGCTATCTGGGTGAACTATCCCTTTAAGTATTTGAGTATGATGCTACAAGCTCGGCACACCTTTTTTTTTTTTTTTGGCAGTTTCTCCCATTCTCTTTCCAGGACCTCTCAAGCTCCATCAGGTTGGATGGGGAGCTTCGGTGCACAGCCATTTTCAGACCTACAGTAATAACAATAATTTCTGTTTTGTTCTCATTGAGTTGGAGAAAGTTATTTGATAACAACTGTGTATCATCAACATATACTGTAAATTAAATAAATAAATAAAAACATTGATTAAAAATGTGGTATTGATTCTACTGGATCTTAAACGTGTAGTATGGAATTTTTGGCCACCAGGGGACACTCAATCAAAATAATAACATAAGACGTACTTTGATGACGTCAGGAAAGAGCGTAAGGCTCATGGGAGTTGTTGTTCATTGGAACACGCGCCATGTCGCTCCCTATCATTCCTCACTCATTCTAGCTTAGTATTTTGACAATCACGTCTTTTCAAACGGAGAGACGGTTTCAACGGCAACAACATAAACAAACGTTACTGCGCATGAGCGCTTTTGTGGACCTAACTTAACTTCCGGTAGACTTCCAAATAGAATCAATAACAACAGCCAAGTCCCTCTAGAGTAGATATTTTTTGATAACAAACAAAATGTTTGCTGCGTGGATCAGGCGGACTTAATGAAAATGCAAATTCATTATTTGACAA
This sequence comes from Carassius auratus, assembly GCF_003368295.1. Lineage (NCBI taxonomy): Eukaryota > Metazoa > Chordata > Actinopteri > Cypriniformes > Cyprinidae > Carassius > Carassius auratus. Next base: position 11,252,675 of record NC_039270.1, on the reverse strand, counting down.
CAGGAGATGTTTTAAAGCATAGACATAAAGCGCCAGAAACGCCAGTTTCCCCAGTAACAGCTGTAAACGAAGCAGAGCTGGTACGCTCATACGCTGCTAACAGGCATATAACATGCAAGTCCTCCTTCAGAAATACAGCGATATAAAAACACCTGTGCCTCGCTTTGATATTTAAACATAAATGTAAGGAATCATTATTATTATTAAACGTGCGGTATGCAACGTTACTCAATGAAGTCTTTTTAAAAAAAGATCAGTTTTAAAAGTGTGGCGAGTCTCAAAAAATAAATAAATGTATGGGAAACACATCCTGCAGCACATCCACCAGAGCCCAACTTCAGTCTACTCATCACCTTAACTTTAACTGCGTTTGTAGAAGGCACCGAAGCCAGACCGATATACACGACCGTGCGCCCGATGAAACCGTCTATATGAATTATGAGACCCCTATCAAATCATTATTCCATCTAGCTAGTAGTAATATATGTTAAAAAACACGGCTGCCTTTCATTAATAATTATAATTACGTTATACTATGATATCGAACAAGTTAGAGAACTGCATTTGAAGCTACTTCATTCAGCTAGATATAGAACAAATGTAGATTTACATGAGAGCTAGTCCGTCTGCGTTTTACACAAGACATAATCGTTTCACAAAATATACGGAAAGATACAGTTAGCTGAATGGATGCATACCTGTTTATCAGAATGCAAGCGAGTTCAGCATCTCTCTGTAGTTTCAGCTTGTCACGAAGCTCTCTCTATCTTGGAAATGCAACTCCAATATTTACCCGTGTCTTGTTGCTTCTCTTGTCCCAAAACCATCTCGGGTCATTTATTTCATCCGTACGTTTGCGCTTCACGGAACGTGCAGGCAAAGCATAATCATGATCCATAACTAAGTTATTGATTGAGGTTTAAATACGAATATAAACAATATAAATATATAATATAATAGTCTCGATAAAGGCTACTACTTTTTCTTCTTCGTCTCGTATTTGTTTCTGTTCACCTTTGTATTTGGCGGTTCCGCAGGAAGTTAGATAAACTAGAGGGGTCAAAGTTTATATGACGTCATAGACGGGCGACAAAACGGAAATAAAGAAACGTGCCATGTCTTCGAATTAAACTATAATTTTCTCCGGATTTGAAAGTTCGTGGAAACTGTCGTGATGATGTAAGTACACAACTAAAAAATATATATAACATACATATAGCTATTTTTAAAGCAGAAAAAATTACTTATTGCGCCTTTAAAGCTGCCTTTGATACCATGGATCATAATGTTCTTATTTGCTGTATAGAACATCTGATCGGTATTAGGGGCACAGCCTGTGATGGTTCAGCTCATATATCAAAGATAGGTCTTTTTTTCTTGCTCGGCAAGTTTTCCTCATCATCTGCCCCAATTATTAGTGGAATACCTCAGGGTTCTATTCCAGAATTGCTTCTTTTTAACTTATATATTAGCCCTCCGAGGGATATTATCAGGAAGCACAATGTTTCTTTTCATTTGGTATTATTGATTTTGTTCCCCAAAATGAGAAAGGATATTATTAAGGAGCTGGAAAATCATTTCCCATCCATTCCCTCACAGGTTAGAAACCTGGGCATTATCATATACTCAGAATTATGTTTGTCCAAACAAATTCATTCTGTCATTAGGAACAGTTTTTATCAATTACGGGTCATCTACAAACTTAAATCATTTTTGCCTTTTCAGGATTTGGAGAAGGTTATTCATGCTTTTATTACCTCATGTTTAGATTACTGTAATACACTGTACTCATGTCTTCCTTAGTCGTCGTTTTCTCGCCTCAAGTTGGAAATAATGCAGCTGCAAGGCTGCTGACTGGGGCAAATAAATATGAGCATATCACTCCAATTTTAGATACACTTCACTGGCTTCCAGTCCATTTCAGAGTTCAGTTTAAGATTCTGTTGTTTGTTTTTAAAGCTATTCACAATCATGCTCTATCTTATTTTAAAGATACTATTATCCCGTTGCCATCAACCAGACTTTTAAGTTCCGCTGACAGGGCACTTTTATCTGTCCTTCATTCCCGTTTTGAAAACTAAGGGAAAAAGAGCCTTTTCAGTCACTGCTTCCCATCTGTAAACTATTTCACATGATGCTCAAGGTACAGTATAATACCCTTAGCAAACTACGGGTGGTGGTAACTTCTCAAATTCTCCTCATGTCCAGTCTATCATGGTTTTTCACATACAGTACAGTGGCCTATCATGGTCATCTACACAAGAGGCTTTCACATCACATAGTTTGTAGAAACATATGCAGGCTATCAATGTAATTGCAGCCAGTCGGGCTTTCACTTTACATGGCCTATTGAGGTTTCACATTACTTGCCCTATAGTGGCCTTTGCTCATTTTGGCCTATTATTGTCCTTTGCAAAAATTGGCCCATGATGGCTTTTCTCATTACATGAACTATGCTGTCTTTGTGTTAAAGGTCCCGTTTTACGTGCTTTTTTGAAGCTTTGATTGTGTTTACAGTGTGCAATATAACATATGTTCATGTTTTGCGTGTAAATAAACAAACAGTATTTTTCACAAAATATCTGTATACCGCTGTTTTAAAAATTGCATTTAATTGTTTTGCACAGCCCTAACATCTAGTTAACAAAGCTAAACAGTGTTGCCCTTTGTGTAATAAGTTACAGAAACTGTTAAAAGCACCAACTTAAATAATAAAATACATGGTTGTGGTCCATAAACAACGCCTTCTCCAGACAAAGAGGGAACTGCTCCATCTTTCAAGAATAATCTTTGTGCGAATCCGGCATTAAACTGATTGAGATTGAGGAAGCTGTCCTGAGCAAAATGTGCTGCACATAGTTTTACATGTGGATTATAATTTTCTGGAACCAAGTTAAACATAAATTGTAACCATTGGGCTCTAAGTACAGCGTCCCTGGGAAGCTCAAACAAAGATGATTGGACTCCGAGATGAAAATTACAGCGTTTCAACGACATGGAGATAAACACAAACGCAGCTCTTCCTCTTCTCCGTCGGAGCGCAACAAGACCACACCCTCTCTTTTGTGAATTCATGTGGGTGGAGGTTAGTCAAAAAACTATTTTAGTGACGTCATTACTACAGGTACTAAAGGGATGTAGTCCAAACGGGTCGTTTTTTGTAGGCGAATTCTGTTAAATCAAATATCTCGTTTGGCATTGAACTTTGAGCTCTAGAATTTTACAGATATTATTTATTATCTAACAACAACATTACACACTAACTAAAGTTGCTGTATATTTAAGGTAAATTTTAGCCAATACTGGTGGTGGTGTTACACCTATTCATTACATCTATTATTTCACCGCCTCTGGGGGCCTCTCTATGGCTAGATCTAATTTTAATATGTGACATGACATTAAGTCTTCTTAGTAGAACTTGTGCTGACGCTTCCATGTCTTGCAGTCTCTACTAACAGTTGAATTAGGCGTGTTAGATTACAGAGACATACAAAATGTGTAGGGCAGTGGGTTCTCCTGGAGAGGTTTGAAAACTCCTGCTGTAGTGTTACTGTAAAATTGTGTTCTATGCATATGAATACCGTATATTTGCTATTTAAGTGTCCATTTGATTATGTCTTTAAAATACTTAATTTCAAAGTTTTTGATTTGGTAAGATAGAAAATATTCTATGTACTGGTAATATCAGTCTTAGGTAAGACTTTAAAGTATGTCATTGTAATTGCATACTGTTAACTTATTTAAACGTAATATTATTATTATTCTGTTTTCTTCTGAGACTGAATTTTTCAATGCTTAACTCCTGCTAGAGCTTTAAAAGGGTCATATGATGTTGCTAAAAATAATATTATTTTATGTATTTGGTGTAATAATATTTGCTTATGCAGTTTAAGGTAATAAAAATACATTATTTTCCACATACTGTAAATTATTGTTACTCCTCTATGCCCTGCCTTTCTGAAATGCATAACTTTTTACAAAGGTCATTGGTCTGAAAAGTCAGGTGTGCTCTGATTGGCCAGCTATCCAGTGCTTTACGATTGACTGAATACCTCAAGCGTGTGATGAAAATGTTACACCCCTTGCCAAACTATGATGCATGTCCCGGTCAGAACACAGCTGCGACGAGACAATAACAATAAAACCCATTAAAAACGGGAACTTAGCATATGTGAGTCGCTCTCTGAAATCCAGGGAAAGGTGTAACTCACAGATAGAGCGGGAACACTTCAGAGCGTATTTTTAGTGAGGCAGATTTACTCTTCAAACAAATCAATGGCCTTGAACTTGAACTGTCATTGATGTCTTTGGGAACACTGGATAAAGCCAGGTTTAAACATTTGTTTCAGTTTGTTGACATTAGTTTTTTTTTTTGCATCTCTTTTCATTCAGATGTGCTTATCAGTTCTTAACTCAGAAAGTATTGTCAAAGTACTGTCATCAACCAAAGAACAAAAAAAAGTAATTTTAACCCAGTAGGAAAAACTACAACAACAAAATATAATTGGATAAAGCCCTCTTTTTAAATATAGATTGTACTAAAACTAAAATTTACCCATCCGTCCGTCTGTATAACCATCCATCCATTTGTTCATAAGTTTTTCCGTATGTCCATCTGTTCACTCAACTCCTTCCCTCCAACTCTCCTTTTAATGAAAAGTGTTAGCTGAACTAATCACCTTATATAGTCCAATAATAAAATCCCACTATTTAACAAAGTGACATTAGATATTTACAGCTAAGGCACTTAAGTGCTTTTATTCTCAGCAGGGTATAGACATTTAATGCAGTCACATTCAGCTGCCCAAAGCTACAGTTCCTCAATAGTGATGCTAATTTCCCTTCTTGTCACTCTAGTATGACTTTTCACTCCACTCTATACTCTAAAATACAGCTGAAATGTATTCGGATACAAATCTTATAACTTATTCATCAGTCTGATGTGCTATCAGCGCTTCTGTAATTTACATCCCTGCACTTTGATTATAAAGAAGATTGAATCCCCAAGAATTAGGCTTATTGTGATAGTCCGTGACCTGTCAAGGTGTCTTTAGAGACCACAGAACTCAAAAATTGGGTCATACATGACATCCAAGTCCTGCAAATCATCAAGTCCTGTTCTTCCCAGTGGAGTCGTGTGGCGGCTGCAGTCAGATTGTGTTAGGCAGACTTCCTCAAGTGTTCAGCGGCTGCACGGAGCTCAATTAAATAGCTCCTTGCCTCCAGGAGAAGCAAGAGAGCACACATTTGATTTGAGCGGAAATGAACACAGCTCTTACGGCTTGTTTAACTTGTACAGACGAGTGTGGAATGAATTCCTCCGCCATGGGATGAAGCTTATATATCAGTGTGATTATTCTGCTGGATGCAAGACAGAATGGAATAGAGTGAAATTTATGGTAGCTGTTGAAGGCACGTCTTTTCTGTGTAAAATCCATCCATCCATCCATTCTTCAAACCACTTGGCCTTTGTACTGGGTCATGGGCTGTGTAAAATCTTATGAAACACATTGATTTCATAGGAGCAGGAAGTATATGGAGGTATACATTTCTTTCTTTAACTCTATATATTTTTTCCCACTGTTTTTGTATGCCAATGATTTACTGTTATTTTCCAGATCCTCAAAACACACACGCAAAAAAAAAAAAAAATAATACAATTGTGTGAAAATAATTTGAATTTGAATTTCATTTAAATAGCAAAAATGCAAGAGGATTAATTGTATGAAGCTTGTCAATAAAACTAAAAATTCTTTTTTTTTTTAATTATAGGATGCTTTGGGAAAAAAGTGTATGCTTAGAATAAGTAATGAACTGATTATGAAATCACACAAAGCAAAATTAAATAAGAAATTGATTAGATTTTTGTGGATTATGTCTACTTGTGTTTTTTAAAGTCAGCCATTCTGATGAGGTCTCACTCAATGACACAATCATATTCAGCTGACCTTTACTCATCTTCACAGTTTGTTATCCAAGGATGAGGTGGATGCTGGGAAACGGTAGTAAAGTATTGAATATCATGGTCTGTAGCACTAGGGATTTGTCCTAACAGGTTTAATTAAACTCTGAAATGAATGGGCTGTTTACTCCAGTTCTTGTGAAGGTTAGAAGGACAATTAGACGGAAGCATGCTGGTCTGGTCTATTAAATTATTTTTTATTGGATTTAATTAGAATACTAAATAATTCAGGTGCTAATACATAATGGAACTGAGTAAGTTCTAGGATACAAAGATTCAAAGGTTTCAAAGTCCTCATTGTCATATGCCCAGTGAGAAAACAAATTTCCCTGAAATATGAATTAAATTCTTACTTTGCTGTCCACAATGAACTCCAAGACAGTTCAACACTATAAACAGACATGCACAAACTATACACACATATATAAATACAACATAAGAAACATAATAATAAAACCTATACTGAAGTATAGGAATATAGACTATGAAAAAATATAAATATAAACTGTATATCTGTATATGTGAGTATAGAGTAGGAATATAAACTGCAAAATATAGAAATATAGACTATTTGTATGATATCTATATGCGAATGTACAGTATTAACTAATGTGCAAAAAACCATAGTTCAATAACAGTCATATTGAGTGCAACTACATGATAACAATAGCAGAAGTAACTGAGATGAGGCTACGTGAGTAAGATTAACAAATATACAATGGTAGTAAATACAGCAATAACATTACAAATGTTCAAATTACACTGTTCTGTCCCGACTGTTCTCTGAAGTATGATAGGTTCAGCCCAATATCACGGCAGTTCATACATATTTTGCGAGGTGGCTAATTCCTCCGGATCTGTATAAACTGACTTGTACAAATTCACATGATTTTTGCTAAATCGTGGTGCACAATTCTTATGAATTTGTACGAATGATCTACACTTAACTGTAGACAAATCGTACAAAATCGAATGAGTGAGGTCACACAAATTTGTATGAATGAGCCACCTTGTAAAATACGTACAAATTTGTCCTGAGGGAGCATTGGGTAGATTTTATTTTGGGCAGTTGTGCCTTTAATTTTATAGAACAATGTAGAGAGGAAAGGAAGCGGAATAAAAACCAAATAAAATAATGCATAAATAAATGAATAAATAATAATAAAAATATGCTTCAACCACTGTAAGTGTACATGATGTTAAAAATTGGTATTATAAAAATATAATAAATCTGAACAGTTCAGCAAGAAATAGTTGACATTTGGATATTAATTCTAAATAAAGATAATCAAACTTATTCTATGAATGCATCAACTTGTCTCTTTCAGTAGAATGTCTTCCTCTACTGAAATATACGCTTGCATCCATACAACCAACAGATCATGTACATTTCCAAAAGGACACAATAACAATAATAATAATAATAAATAAACAAATAAATATACTGTACTGTATATCTGGTCTTCTGAAGTCACACTGCAGCTTTGTGTGAGGAACCTCAAATAAATATAATGTAATATGGCGTCAACTGACAAAGAAGATTGGTCCCCATGTGGAACCTTAGTCACAAGCCAACATAGTGTATTTTCAATACGCAAAAGTCAAACACATCATTAGAAACACATGTCAACAATATCTTCACAAAGCTATTTACGGATGCTGGTTTAATGGATACTGCTCTTGTGAATTACTGGCAAGACTTAACAAGAAATATCCGGCAGCATTAGCCTCGCGCACGATAGGCAGCTCCAGCGTGGTCTGGCAGGCTGAAATGACTGCAGTATGGAAGATAAAGGTTTATTGGAAGACATGAGGTTTCACATGGAATCACTGACTATTTGAAGTCAGAGCTCAGGGCTACAGATCTTCTCTGTCTTGAGCTCCTCACACTCTCATTTATTTATGTATCCGTCCATTTTACCCCTGCAGAGATCCAAAAGCTCTATGTCACCTACAGAGTGCTGAAATAAACAACCTGCTATTGGCGTCACAGACAGACACATAAAGACGCCAGTGAAAACAGCAAGGGGGCAAAGAAGGTGGCAGGCGACCTTATTAACTGTTATTTGACATAACTTAGTTTTACGAAGAAAAGCTTTGATGAGGAGAGAACGCATGTGTTTCTGTTCTCAGCAGGTTACTAGGATAGCAAAGATAGCACCATCACCATCTGATATCCCAGAATGTCTCATGTTTTACAGGTGGCAGAAATAAACAATGTTTTCAACATGTAAGCCAAAAGCTTTGAGGAATTCAACGATCATACATTGGTTTTGGGTTTGATTCCCAGAGAAAGAGAGCACTTAATAGAATGAAATATGTATTGCTTGTATGTAATGTAAATTGCTTTGGATATAAGTATCTTCTAAATCCATAAATGGTTTGGCTTGTCAAAATTTCCTGTTTCAGGATGAGTAAACATAAATTTAATTGCAATGTGTTATCGGTTTTTAAAAAAGGACTCTAAAAAGTGTCCATGATTGGATGAGACACATTCAAATGCATTAAATCCCTTCACATGCTACATTTTATATTTATGCATGCTTTTTTGACATGACAACCTTAAATTGAGCATTAAAGGTATAGTTCACCCAAAAATGAAAATTCTTTCATTATGTCATTCCAAACCTGTTGCTTTCTTATTTTGAACATAAAAGAAGAAATTTTGAAGATTTCTGGTAATCATGCAGTTGCTGGTTCCCATCGACTTCCATAGTAGGAAAAAAATATATATAATATATAAAATATAAAATAAATAAATAAAAATAAATACGCATTTCAAAATTTTTACTTTTTTTGTAAAATATAAAAAAAAAATAGAGATCAATGCTTAAAGTATTACAACATCATTATTGTACATTTTTGTAACATTTTTTCAATTTGCACTAATCATGTAAAACTGAACATATTTATTTGAGACCCTTTATTTTTTCCATATTTGCAGGAAGTTCACTAAAATAACTCCGTTTTAGAGCTTTATTAATGAAAACCTTTTTTACAGTCACATTTGTGACCGGTGGGATTAAACGGGTTTGAAGAAATGACTTTTGCAAGCTAGTTATTTGAATATACTTTGTCTATTTTTGTCTTTTGATCTCAAGAGAGGTGTTTGAATCGGTTTGAAAAATCCTTCACTGGACAGTTCATTTAGAGCAGTTACTGAATCAACATCTGACCACTAAGTGAACTTCAAGATAGATTAATAACATATATACATATTTAAACTAAGTACCAACTCTACCATAGCTATGGAAGTTTCCCCAAAGGATGGCTTGACCACAGTCAGTGAAATTATCCTCTTCAGCCAAGGGCATGAGCTACATACCCTAAAATACCTTACCTGTTAAGGGCTGGGCTAGGAAGCCCACGCCTAGGGCAGAGCTCCAGGCTTGGAATAAGAAGAAAGGGATACCTTTAACGGGATTTGGCCAGGTGTCTAAAAAAAACACACTAGACCCTGGCCTGACACCCAGGGGGCTACCACAAGTTTGAATATACCTGCTCAAAGAACTGACTGAACAGACCTTTGGTAGCAACACCCTGCTCAGAAATGTATCAACCAAGATACAAAAGTTGAGTGGAGCCCAAGGCAAGAACCGGGGCCTAAGCCAACTCAGAGAAAGAGAACAAGGCTGACAGTGAGTAACCCTTACCATACAGAATACTTGAAAGTGCGTAGAATGCTTAGCCTGCACACGTACCATAATGTGAATTTTAGAAAGTGCACAGAAGCTCAGTGTGTGCACTTACCACAGCATGGATTGCATGGATTGAGGAGTGGAAATGTTGGCATGATAACAGACCGGTGTGTAAAACTCTCTGAATTTCTTTAGAATTCTACCAACCTGATGACGACTTTGACACCCCTGAAGTGTTTCCACTTTTGTGTCCCATATGCATCAGACGTTTAGCCATCAACAGTCCGAGCGTGTGACATCTGAGGCTGAGACTGGAGATGGCCCAGTTACCTGGCATGATTCCTCGACCTCAAAGAGAGTGGCTCAACAAGGAGGTGGAAAGAAGCCTAACAACCAGAGCCCACTATTAAATGAAGCTCAAGCAATTGAAGGACATGAAGCAAGATGTCCATAAACTCTCAGGAGCGGTAGGCTCAAAGACAACCCTCTGAGGTGAAGGGAGCACTGCCTGGCTTGACCCAAATAGAGGGAGCTTATCAGGGAAGCAGCAAGCAGCCCAATTACCTGATGTCATTGCCACGGACCTCAAGAGCGGAGGGACCCACCTTGACGAAGCTACCAATAGCCCAGTGTAGCTGACCTAACTCTCTAGCTCAGAGAATGTGTATGATATTTAAGGAATAACTCAAATCTTGGGAGACCCATTAGGGTGAGAAATGAGTAGTGCACCCTGGCCAGAGGATAGTTAGCATGCAATGAAGAAAGCACTCAAAAAATACTAGCCGGCGAGAAGGACCCGCAGGTCATGAGGTTGCAGTGTTATAATGGGGATCTGATGGTGGGGGACTCCCTTGGGAGCCCAGGGTGCATTTCCAATCCAAAGATGTGGGCGATCACCAGCCTTTATCCAGAACCAAATGAGTGAAACCTTCACTATAACTGGTCAAAAGCAGGAGGTCCTGACTTAGCAGGTGGATCAAACCTAAAATTCAGAAATTATAACAGGTTAGAGTAGCACTGCAGACAAAGGCAAGCATTAAATACACAAGAACTAGCAGTAGAGTAGATAAAAATGGATCATACTCACCAGCCATGGCTCCCGTACATGTCTCAGGATCATGGATCTAGTCTGGAGGTGAAGTCCGAAGAACACTGGGGTCCTGACCGTCAGTAGGAGAAACTAGCCAAGACATCATAGGCCCGGCATTAGAGACTGCAATGTAAGTGCAAGAGGATCCTACCTAACCTCAGTCAGGAGGAAAGCTTTTTAGGGGAATTAAGGGGAGGAAGATGACAGCAGATGTAATACCTTCAGAGGGAGGTGAGTAGGTGGCTCAGGTTTTACTCTGGTCCAAATTAGAGTATTGAATGTGTCTAGTCTGGATCACCTCCCTTAAACATTGACACCCTTAGACCCATGCCCTTTATGAACCCTACCAGCAGACAGGGGAGGTAGGGCTGCATGATATATATCCTGCAATTGTCATGTGCATCTCATTAGTAAAGCTGGTTCTGTGATTAGTAATAAATCTCCATCACCTGTTGTCAGATGTCATGATTTAACAGAGTCATGATTTAACAGAGATAAACAGAGTCATGATTTACTGACAAGCAACACAATTCGCACTCATAATCGCAGATGAATCGCCTGCAATAATGAATGTGATATTGCGTAGCTTGTCAGTTATCTTTTTTGGTTATCAGTTATCTTTTCATAACCATTCTCAGGCATCCTCTTGATGTTGGCATAACTAGTATGCTGGAATCTGTGGATGTGGGATTATAATGGATTTTTCTAATCCTTCTCGATCTTCACACGGAGAATGGGAAAGAATGGAAGGCTCATCTGAACTTGAGGGCTATGGCTAAAAAGAAAACACTCATCTAAGTAGCCTTGAGGCGTCACTTCTTGGCCTGTTTCCACGGCATCATACCTGAGGCCGGAGGATTGGGAGCTCACAGCAGCAGAGGTCCTGAACCATGCGGAGCTGATGGCTGTCCTTTCTTCCTCAAAAAGAGAGACAAACGAGAACAGAGGTTTTTCATAGAAAAAAAGCTCACATTGTACGCAAGCTGCCCCCTCGAGGACATTGCACGTGTGCTCTTTGCCCAGACAAAAGACACAAAGATCGTGTCTGTCATCAGGTGTCAAATAACAAGGACACAGATCCACACACTTCTTAAACACCTTACTAGTGCTTGCCATGGAAAAGAAGAAGAATCATTCTTACTGGAAACAAGTTCTTACTTGTTTGAATGGGTAATTTGAATGAAATAACAGACGTAGAATAACCAATGTTAATACCTGAAACTCAAATGGTTTGGAAACCTGTTATTTAGTTTTATCGAATGACATTCTACAAAATCTTGTGATCTTTCGATAAAATTGTTTTTGTTTCTTATAAAACATGCTATTATTTATATCATTAAAGTACATTAATAAATTTATATATACAGTATATTACTTATTCTTTTCTAAGTATGAATATTAGACAAACACACTCATGCAAACTCAGAGAAATGTAGAATTTGTTGGCATGTTCAGTAGACAATTGGTGCCCTGGATTTAAATATTATGTAGTTTACTTACTTTAAAACAATACAGAAGCAACGATGTGTGTTTATTCGTGGACATGACTGCGTATGTCAGGCCATGAATCCATAAAAATGATGGATTATCATAGTCCTTATACCACTTCTTTTCCAACCCAATAATCATTTCCTAGATCCACCACTGCACTAAGCACATTTTAGCAAGATTCTCTCTCTTCTCAATAAATTATTCATTCTAATGTTTAATAGAAACATTAAAGAGAATACCACAGAGAGATTTGGGAAGGACAAAGCTAGCAACATAACTATGATCTCTTATTTTACACGTCCTGCTTGATATAATTTGTGTCAAACCCCAGTTAAAAAAACAGACAAAATGGCTTAAAACCAGTTACATAAAAAGGGTAGAGGTTAATGGCCATAATGTTAGTAGACGTTCCTGCTGCAGAATTACAACACTGATAGCCCTTTTTCAATGGTTAAGACACTTCAAAACAAATGAACTGGCATTACGGGCAAAATGACATTTGGGAAATCAATGCATAGGCCTTTTAGTAAAACACTCAAGATTTCTCGCCCTGTTTAGAGAGCTGTCATTATGGCAGTGGCAGCAGTGGATCGATATGAAATAACAATAGTGACGGAGGCCATAAACACAGAAAATGGCTCAGAATACCAAACTGTGTCTGCAGTATATAGTATGTCTACAGTGCACAGTATATTCTAAAATATTTTTTCTGTACGAGTGGGTAGCGTTCATCAAAAAGTTGAGTCCACTCGACGACCATCTGTTTCCATTGTGATGAAAGAATCACATCATGAGGTGTGATTATGACTCTGTGACGAGTGGGATAATGCATGATAATGAACGATAGCTGCGACACTCACCTGCTCGAGTCCAATGGAGGAGCTCCGGAAGGATAAAAGGAGGACTGACTACAGTGTAAGAGAGGACCAGGGGGCTGTTTCATAAAGAATCTAAGAAAAGCGGGGATTAAAGTCCAAAACCTGACTTGACATAACCTAACAAATCAATCGGGACAAAGGCGGATTCATGAACGACAATTTAAGTTCATGCAATCTCACAATATCACAGCAAACAATGTATCGCATCACAAAACCAATGGTAACCCTGCTAAACAAACAAACAAACAGAAACTATCACTGAAATTCTAATGGTTTCTACTACAAAAACCATCACAAACAGTACAAACCATCAACTTTTAATTATTACAACTTTTAATTAATGTTTTCCTGTAGTGATCATCTACATAAAAAGAGCAGAAAGAAAAAATGTCAATGACTTAGGATAAAAATAAACATACAGTTATGTGTGTTCGTGTGTGTGTGCATTATTTTAATAGGAGCAATCACCTTACAGGCTGCATAGAGTACACTTACTCTGTTTTCTAATTCAATATCTCAAGTATAACCCCTTGTAGAATCGCTGCTGTTTATTTATGAATGAACTGAATATTCATGTCAGACAATGCAGAGTGATAAATAACATTGGACACAAGGACTAGGGCTGTCCTTGGATTTCACTATGTGCTATAGGGCACGTGCTGTATAGCGAGAGAGGCGTGCAAAGGTAACCTGATGCAACTGCTCAATGTTTTTTTTTTTTAGCTTCTCCCAACCGCCTTTATCTTCACCTCTTTAGCTTGCCATCCCCAGCCCTCTCTCCTTTGTGTCAGTTTCAGTTTATTGTGAGCAAAAATAGATTGCATTAGCGCCCCCTTTTGTCGGCCACCAACGTCACTTAATTTGACACATTTTCTTTTATGATGAAGCAACAGCAGTTCTGGACTTCCCTGGACTACCGTGGCAAACAGTGAATATTTGTGCTGTTTCATGCATTTGAGACATTCATCAGCGCATAACTGACACGACACAGGTTTATTTTTCATCTGTATGTTAGAAAGTCATGCAAAATATCCATTTTGCTGTCAGGAGAGGGCCAGACTTACATGACTGAATGAGCTCTGCTGCACGCAGTGCATGCTAAACAGAGAGACCGCAATTGAACAATAGTGCAATAATTCTAAATAAAATATGCATTCTACTAAAATACTTGTTGAACATTAAATGTGACAAATGTAGAATTTAAAATCAACATAAACCTGTATTTTTATGATAGCAGTTACTGTAAATCAAATGTAAGTTATACGGTTATACAGCTCTAATTACTATAGCTCTAATTAATGCATGTATATTCCTCTTATTATACAAAATGTAGTCTGTTTTATATTTTTTATTTTCATTTTTTTTGTGATTTTAACTTTTAATTTAGTGTTTTTAATGCTTTAAAGAGTAATTTAATGCTTTAAAGAGTAATGTTCTACAGATAACCATAAAGTACAACTGTCATAAAACAGAGAGAAAGGCTGCATGGCTAGAAACTGCTGATCGACTAAATATACATGTAGCAACCATGTTAAAATGTTTTCATATATCTAAAAACAACATCATTAAATCTTGGGCACAATACATTTAATAAGGTCGGTTGTAGCCTCCATTTTTATTTATTTGATTTAAGTTGCATTTTCTGTATACTTTTGTTTTTGGACTGATAACATTACATCATTGTATTTGAGAGAGTCAGTGCACTTATATTGGTCAGTGTTAGAGGAGCTCAGCTTAGCCTGCAGTTAGCCTGCTCTGAACCAGGTTAGTTTCCCAGCATGTTGCCATAGTGACTGAGATTTAGCTATGGTAAATTAGCTTTTTGAAAATAAATCAAGTGAAAATTAGTCAGACTAACTGATATAAGCCTGGCTTATTTGGTAAACTTGTTTAATGAAACAGCCCAGAGGCCTGGACTTATTTTGTGTTTTGGTTCTGATGGTGCATGGCAGTTATCCGTTAGGGGCTTTTGCTCTATTTTCAGTTTTGTTTATTTTTTTTATATGTTTGAATGTTCACCGGCTACTGCCTTCTTCCTCCCGATCTATGAACTTTGTTACAGACTCATCATTTGATCAGACTGCGAAATATTAAGGCATATTAACACAAGTTAAAATGGTTATGTTCACATACAGTAGTAAAAAGATATTGTTTGTTTGTTTTAAAATGCAGTTTTTGCTCACTTAAATACTTGTACTGTAACCATATAAAGTCCTCAAATAGAGGACTGACACACATGCTGTGTGAATGTGGCTGTATTGAGGTCATGTGACAAAACAGCATTCTAAGAGTACTTTCTTTCAAACATTTGTAGTTGTGTACCTAATGTTTCACACATCGTTGTTAAGAAATAGTGTGAATTATATAGTGTAGACCTGCTTGTGAAAAGAAATAATTATGATAAACTAAAGATTGCTGGGTAGTGTCATGTTACACACATGAGGAACGCAGGAACGAAGGAACGAGGAGACACAGAATGAACAAATCAAAAGGGTATTATTTACGAGGGCATGCAGGGAATCAAAGGACTCAACACATCAGGATGGCGTTTAAGGGCTGACCCACACTCAGGTAAACACAGGGTTTAAACACAAGGGCAAAATAGGATAATTAAACACAGCTGGAACCAAATAAACATGATGGGGACAGGAACAGGCAAAGCAAATAAAGGCATGGAAACACATGGTGGACAAAACACACACAAAACCTGGCCCAACCTGGGGGGGCTCTGGAGGCCTCTAGGAGCAGGGTTGCCAGACTAGAGGCTTCCAGAGCAGGCCCCATCCTGGATCCGTCAGCTCTGGGCACAAGGCAGAGTAGGGAACACAGGAGGACATGACAGAATGAAAGAGTAGGGAACACAGGAGGACATAGTGGTACAGTGATTCAGGGCAGAGTAGCCTCATAAGGCACCGGCCTCTGCCTCTACGGCTGGAGCCTTACTACCCCCCCAAAAAAATCACTTGGGGATGCTTATGCGTTCCGAAGCCTTCCGTAGGCCTGACAGAAGACTGGAGCCCTCCTTGGGCTTACTTGAGCCTCGGGAGCCCTAGCTTCCTGGGCTGAACTGGGGTTCGGGAGCCCTACCTGGGCTGAACTGGAGTGAACTCTTGGGCCTTGGCTGACATAATACAGTACATTACATAAAATTAGTAATCTAGATTACATTACTAACTACAGATTTCATTATTTTAATCTGTGCTCATTATGGACTACAATTTACAATTTGGACTACAAAATAGTCTACCCAGCAGTGAAACTAAATACATACTTTAATGTTATTTCTATTGAAGCTTGTCATTTTTAAATATATTTTAATTAATATTTGTAATGGCAAAGTTGCAGTTAAATAGTTAAAATTACAATCAAGTACTTTTCATGTGTTTTAGCATGTTAGTCTACACATCACAGTACGTATTTCTCTAAAGCAAATTCCACAGTTTTTCATCAAACTTCTTAAAGTGTACATAGTAGTCATGAAAGTGTATTATTTTCAAGTAGCCTACACCACAAGGGCACATTTAATACACTTCAATCTAACAAGGGCATAAACCACTCCATATTTAGTAAGGAGTAATGTTTTATTCCATTATAATAGGCTAGCTAGATCACTTAAGAAATGCATGTGGGATGTCTCTCACAAAATCTTTGCGACTGAAGCATGCATTACCATCTGAGGATATTTTGTTCCCATTCTGGCGCTAAAATGACAGTAAACAACATGCATCATATTTGTCATTATGAGAATGCGAGTTACCAGCGACCGAGTGCTGTGACTGATAAGGTCAAAACTGAAAATGTGTTGAAACTTGCATCACGATGCGAGCTGTGAAACAGATTGACAGCAAACAAAAAAGGCGATTACTGTCTAACAGGAATGGAAAAAGGCAGGATTAAAGCAACATTAAACTGACTGGATGACGCGAAATCTTCAGAAGAGTTTAGGGACACCACTGCACAGATGGTTCCTACATGACAGCCTGTCATAAACACAAACATCACACAGCCTTTCAAATCACTCAGAGATAGGGAATAGTGCACACAACAATTAAAATGTCATCCTTTACTCATTCTCATGTTTTTCAGTTGACTTTCTATTGTGAAGAAATGTGATATTTTGTAGCTTCTGAAGATGTTCTTTTCCAAGCTAAAAAAGTGGGAAATTTTAGTTTTTTGTACATTTCACACTTTTACGAAGCTATTGCATGGTTTCCAAATGTTGTGCATAGTGCATTAACTGTATTTGTTTTGTCCTTTTCAGAGTTTGACAGGTCATGAATGATACGGAAAAGAACAACCTTTATTTATTATTATTATTATTTTTTTTTTTACATATTCAACCGCACATGTATTCACACTTTTATATGTCATTTAGCAGATGCGCTCTTGTTCAGAATAAAGTACATTCACAACAGCTTGACTTTTGAGGAACTGGTGTTTAAGTTAAGTGCCTTTTTCGAGAGCACACTAGTGTTAACAGATCCTAGTCTCATTTTACATATCATCCCTCCTGGGATTCAAACCATTGACTTTCAGATTATTAGCCAAGACCTTTAAGATCTACCATCATTGTGTTTTTCCTTCATGGTGAAAGCAGTAATACTTGACAAAACTGATTTTGTTTGCTGGTACTATACACAAAGAAGGTTTTAAAATTGATTGATTTATTATTACAGACATAAATCTATTTTTTTTGTTAAAATACACAATGCAAAATGTATTTATGGAATGTTGGTGCAGAATAATGTAGACGACAACACAAATTAAAAAATCCATCATGGTAAGACACAAAAGCTGTAATATAAAGCCCTATTTTATATATATATATATATATATATATATATATATATATATATATATATATATATATATATATATATATATATATATATATATATATATATATATATATATATATATATAATGAAAAACTGTGAACAAATGTGAACTTTAAATTCAATAAATGTCTTTATTGACTTGCTCTTTTCCTATTTCAAAACGTGTACATGTAACAGTAATTTACTGTAAAATGGCCTAGCATAGTTTTTTACTATTATTATAAAGAACTTACTGTTAACCAACTAACTAGCTATTTAAAGCTATTTAAAGATGGTATACCAATGCCTGTGCATGTGTTTGAGTGAGGTTATGTGTGCAGGAGCTGAATTGAGTCTTCATTTAAGAAATTTGTACTTGTTTTTTCAGCTTAACTGACAGTGATCCCCAGGGGATTTTGTTTGTTTGTTTGTTTGTTTGGGAGCTGCTTGCTGGCCCGAGTACAAAATAAAAAATCCTAAAGTCACTATGATTTATTGGTCTCTATTTTTC
The DNA here is from genome assembly GCF_003368295.1 of Carassius auratus. NCBI lineage: Eukaryota > Metazoa > Chordata > Actinopteri > Cypriniformes > Cyprinidae > Carassius > Carassius auratus. Next base: position 11,234,288 of record NC_039270.1, on the reverse strand, counting down.
GTTCTTTAAGATGGAAATCATATGCCTGGGTGCTTAAAAAACCAACAACACACTTCTGTTCGACAAGCCATATGATTTGAGGAATCATGCATATTTGTGGAATTAAATAATGGGATTAGAAGTTTGTTCAAATTACCAACTCCGAGTGATAACAGTGATGCTTGACTTGGCAAAAAACACCGTCATTGAGGCTGAATCTTCAGGTGATTTATTACATAAAAGACAAATCCGCCTCATTCTCACCCAGAGTGAAATATAGAGACATATTTCACAACTGACAAATGAAAAATGGCCTCTAATGGATCCTTCTCCAATTATAATATATTATGCATGCCTCATCTTGATGTGAGGGATGAGACACAAATATTCTCCAATATTTCTTAGGTAAATTTCAGGATTATGTAGCTGTGATCATCAGTGCTTTATGCGTCCCTGTGTTCATCTCTATTCATTACTGAGCTCGCTGATTGATGAGCAGCTCTTCATGAAAGGTTCGCAGAGTCACTGAGGACTCACAGAGAGATGCTGTTAGGTTTTAAGATACTCGGGAGGATTTCGTGTTAGAGCTAATGAAGAGCTAAAGAGAGAAATTGTAACACAGATATAGTAGCTGGAGTTCCTCTTTCTAGTTTAAGATGGAAATGGGAATCACGACACAGTAGCAGGAATGAATTTTCTTGTCTTACAATTAAATGGCATTCTTAATTAAAGAGGTCGCAAGCTGAGAGATAGAACTTTCCTTGATCTTTTGACATATCAATGTACCATAAAAAACATAATGTATGTTTCAGACCTCAAAACGGTCTTGTTAGTTCAAAAACAAAAAAGCTGAACATTTATTTTTGAATTTGTCACATGCTGACATCATATTGCAATGAAAGACAAAGAAAGAAAATCAATGGCTACTTCTACATTATTGCCTCTTTAGCCCCGCCTACTGATTTGCATAGCAGGAAGAGTGGAGATACTAGACAGATGCAAACACAAGCTGTGTCTCATTTAGAAGGCCACGTCCTCTGGAGGTCGCATCCTCTGGAGGTCGAATCCTCTCTAGGATGCGTATATGGAGTGTCCTTCACCCTGGGATTAAACGAGACGGCCTTCGTAGGACGGACGGAAAACGAAACAGGAAGTATCACGTTGCTATGCCAACACATAACGTCGTTGCACTTTCACACTTGTTTAAGAAAAAATTTTAAGGAAATTATTTCTAAATCTGGAAAGTAATTTGAAAAGAGAATGTTTTTATTTAATGTAATACAAGGGTTAAATAATAATTATTTCTCGCCCTGCTAGCGAAGTACTGTTAAACTGTTAAAAAAAAAAAAAAATCACTAAACACTTGTAATCATGTTTACCACACTTGTAATTCAACTTTTAAAAAATGAAGAACTTTAAAGTACTTACATTTAAACACCACATCGCTTGTGTGTAGATCTGCCGCCGCCATTTTTTCAAATAAACAACGGTTATTTATGGCGACGCAAGGGATTGTGGGTTATTTGTAGCAGCGAAGGATACACCTCATGTATCCTTCGAATTCCTGTGAAAAAAGGTCGCATTCGAAGGTCTCATTCGGAGTGTGCTACTTGCTTTTCTGAAATGAGACAACCACAATGACGTATGCAGCCTTCGAATGCGACCTTCGGAGGGCGCAACCTTCTAAATGAGACACAGCTACAGGATTACTGCCTCAACAAAACCATAGATATCTTCCAAAGACATTGTGTACTTTAACCAGGGTACAGTTAAAGACCACTATGGCTGGCTGTTTAGCTTAGTGAACCAGTGAACGAGAATAGGTGATGAAAGCAATGACAAAGTCAAGATAGGACACAGAAGTATTCCAGTAGGTGAATATTTTCATGCCATTTGTCTGGAATGAACAAAGTGAAGACCAAGTGATCGACATGATTCATATTCAGAATGGTAAGCAAGCACGGCTTTATCCAAAGTTTGCATATCCACAGTCCTAGTTTTGCTTCCCATTTTGAATAACAAATATAGACTACTGCCACCTATTGGTATGGAGAGTTATTTTCTCTCACACAGGAGCAGCACGTACAATACATGCTAGTTTGCTATTGACTGTGTCTTTGACGTGTGTTCAGGAGCAACTTTTGGCTCAGATGCAGACAACATTGAGGTGACAGCACAGTTGGCTTTGTTTGTCGCTACTACTTTGATGTCGATTTGATGATTCACAGCCTTTAAATGCTAAATGGTGCACAATTTATTGGCTCACACGTTCAGAAGGTGACTCTGAGGGGAGCACCTCTTCTCTGCAGGAGATTGTCAGGAGATTGTCTGGGATTGTCCTTCAGGGATATGAAATGCCAAAGCCACTGGTGTTTGTGAGCAGATGCTTCAGCAGAGAACGTGTAAACCACCAAAGACCTGCTGCTAAACTGGCTTCTGATATTTCATTATGAATTCTGGGATAGTTTCACCCACCCACATCTTTCATCTAGATTCTTGAGAGAATGGGGGAAGAAAAGGAGACAAACGCATCACAATATCATGCAGGTCTCTGTTAAAATTCATTTCTGGGTGCTGTATTACATTCGAACCCTTCCATTTTGACAAAAGACATGATTGATACGAACAGGAACGATCTCAAAAGTGGGGGACACATTATAAATCTCACCAGCCTCTCTAAAATAAACATGGTTAATCTCATCACTTTACGAATGCCTTGCATTTATGTATACATTTACATGAGATATCATTTGAAAGTTTAAAAAGTAGACTTTCCAGAAATGTCAGTAAATGGAGCATCTCAGTAATATATCAGTTGGGTCTAAAACATTGTTTCGATAATGTTAAAATAAGAATGCAATATATGGTAACACTTCAGTTTAGGGACCAGTTTTCACTATCAACTAGCTGCTTATTAGCATGCATATAACTAGCATAATCGGGCCGTGTCTATGTTGTGAACAAGGGTTGTAAATAGCCAACTGCATCTGGCAGTGTCGGATCCTGGCATGTGCAACTGCATAGGGCCACTTTCTTCTCCTATTTATACTTCATTTAAGGCAGTTTCTATAGCATTATAGCCTATATGACATGTATCAAGACAAGAGTGCATAATGTTGCATGAGTGACTGAAGGACTGGAATTGATGGCAGCTTTCATTGGCCAAGGCCCAGCCATGTCAAACCACCAATCACAGTTTGTTTCATTCATCGTCACGTTTTGAGGCGTGGAAATGTCGCCACAATGGCAAACGCTTTGTAAAACTCTCATACATATTTTAAGGATTCTATGCCGCAAAGTTTAAACAATTCACATACTTTGAAAATCCAGCGTTTAGTTGATCCTGATAAGCTCTCGTCATCATAGTTGTAAACACGATGCCTTTCTTCTTTCATGAGGGGGTTCGGCACCACGTTATCTTTGTTTCCAGGTGGAACGTTAAAAAAACAAAACACACACATCTTGTGTAAATGCTGTGTAATTCAACCAATCTGATGAAGATTCAGCACTCCTGAAGTGTTTCCACTTTAGCCAACGGTCCATGGACTTGACGTCTGAGGCTGAGACTACATGATCGTAATGCGCGAGTACGAATCTTTCCACTCGCAAGTGGATTTCCTTCACTCACTCAAAACTGGACACTTGCTTTTAAATATAAATTGTTCTTTTATAAATTGGCTCTGCTCTCACTCAGATGTTACGTGTACACTCAAACGTTGTCTTCGCATGACTGACGACCTGTAGAGCTTTTTTTTCTAATTCAGGTGAGGATTAGGCTTATCTCACTAAATGGAAGCAAACTGATTATAGTCAGATTTCCCTAGTCATTTATTTTATCAACAGCCTACTTATTTTAGTTAAGTGCTTTAATTGTAAATATGCATTCATTAAATTATTTTATTGAATGCATTTGTATGCTATTTGTTGTTTTTGTATATAGTTTTGCAATAAAAGTGTTTCAAATAATCAACTAACGAAATAATCACTAAGGGTGCTTCTGATAATAGTGAGGGTGCTCATTTTCACACACTTTGTCCAGAGTATAGCTATGGTTATCACCAAGTCAATCACTGCTACTTCGAGTGTGCGAATCCCGCAAAAATATGCTGACATCATTCCCAAAACAAAGTTCTACATTTTAAATGGATTATAAACTAAAAAGCTTGCAAAGAGTGCTCATAACCACCAAAAATCTGTCACTCTTTGTTTAGTGAACATATAAACAATGTATTATAACATACAACCCCACCCCCAACACACCACCACCACCAGTATCTGATGGCAGAGGATGAGTAAGCTTGTGACAGACATTGCCAAATTGTAAAATAAAAATCACAATATTACTGTTTTTAGTGCATTTTGGTTGAACAGAATGAAGCTTGTTATGTTATATTTGGATGTGCTGAAAAGTAGATATTGATAGAATCTTCGCACTGCGATCATGCAAAAAAAAAAAAATCTAAGTAAAATACAACAATTATCCTTCAACAAAGTGTGTGTGTGTGTGTATGTAGGGAAGTTTAGTAAGACCTACAAGAGCACACATACTGCTTGCTGCATCGCTGAGTGCTGCCATGGTTACATCAATTCATTACATGTTTGTTTGTTTGTCCATTCGTCTCATTTCCTGTCCTCGTCCCCCATCCAAGACCAGCTCAGCAGAGTGATGTGACTTATGAACGTGTATGTGAAGCGTGTATCTGCTCTCTTCATCTGCTGGATGCATTACAGATAAGAAACACACATACTGCCGCACAAGACTTATAACCGCGAGGAAGAGTCCGACACGCAGCAGGGCGCTTACTGGAGCGTGCTGCTCTCTGTTTATTATCTCACTCTCTCCGTCTCTGTCAGACTAAACACGCACACACATTGTAGAAAAAGCTTGTTTCAGCAGAGAGGGCCAAATGCAGATCACACTGCGTAAGACTGCTGATTACTTCACAAAAAGAGAAGAGTGTTTAGGGAAGTCAGCACTGCAAAATAGGCAGTTTCTGAATTGTTTGTGCCCTGGTCAACTCTGGAAGAAATCGTTTCTTTTTGCTGTCATCTTGAATATATGTCAGTGGAATACAACTACTCTTTAAAGAACATGACAGTTGTATCACATGAATGTTTCAGGTTCAGAAAAAAAAAACAACAACAAAAAAAAGCTTTTTTTTGGCTTAAAGTTGATTATGACAGAATACAATTTAGACAACGATGAAGTAGCAATGGAAGTAAACTGGATCAACATGGCAACGGCTCCATCCAAAACATCATCTACTTTTGAATAAGTACTTACTTTGCAACTGTGTCAAACCGTATTTTCTATGTAGTATACATGTGTGCAGTATGAATGTAATCTAGACATACTGTACTACATTTGTCATGTTGTCATTGTCAGTTGCATCACTTCTCTGCCATTTACAACATCTCTCCTGTGGTCTCTTGGGATAATACAATGTCCATTAGAGCCTGACTTCATAATCTCATAGTAGTAAATCATCTGGGAATAATGCATAAATCAGTGGCAGCCATTGAGTTACTTGTATTCTAGTACTTAACTATTTCAAGGACAGCATCTTTTTTTTTTTTTTTTTTAAGCCAGCCCCAGTATTTATGATAAAAAAATGCCCCCAGAATATCTTGTTGTATGAATATCTGAACATATGACAGAAAGAGAGCATTTGCTTAAATAATAATAATAATAATAATCACCAAATTTCGTTAAATTGATATTTTGTCACAGGCTATGTCCAGATTGGAATCAAAATGATGAACAAACCATAGACCAAGCAGAGGTGCCTTTCCCAAAAGCATCATTAGCTAACTATGTTCGTTAGTTCCATTGAACTCTTTTGGTAACCACGGAACTTGCGACCATCGTTGGGAAACACACCCCAGATCGAGTCAATCAACTCAGTCCTATACCCTTTTTTGATGATGGGGTTAGCTTAGGTCAGGCATAGTCTACACTCTGCATTTTTTAGCAGATTTTTGTCTGATTTATGAGTCGTAACACTTATTTTTGAGTCGGGCCAGATTTCAGCTTTGTCTTGCATCTTTTGACATGCAGTGTACGGGGGCAACAAGAGGTGATTAGCCTCTCCTGGCCATAATCGTTAGAATTTTTGACATGTTTTGTCGCCCCTTGTCGACTCACAGTTGAAGCATAACTATGAACCGACTGATCTAAATTCTGTGTTTTTTCCTTAACTGTGCCTGGGTGAAATCATGGCGACACCGCATGTGGTTTGGACAGAAGTAATGGATGCTACAAAGTTCTGGGTTCAGGGGACTCACATGTTTATTTCACTTGTATCTTGGAAACAGTCAAGAACTATTTCAGTAGATGTGTAATAGTGTCCCCTACTGTAAAACAATGAAAACATACAGTAGATGGCTGGAAAATTTCATCAGTGGTGAGGTAGGAGTCAAAGTACTTGCATTGCTCAGTAGGAATGTTTTATTATTTGAGCTGTGTGGCCAAACCTTTTTTTGTTTTGTTTTTTTGTGATGGGACTCCTACTTACAGATATACTTCTGCTTATGCATTACCAATAATTCCTGTAATTGCGTTTTTGCAAGGTAAAAAAAAATATATATAATAATAAATAAATTAAAAGCTATTAGGTTAACCAGTGATATGTTGTCATAACATTGAAAGTAATACATTAATCTGTATCATTTTACAGTCAGTGTTAGCATGTTTTCCAACAACATTATGCATGTCTCAATTTGGTTACTATTCTAAGCTGTTTTGTAGTACAAGCAGTGAGAATCGTATATTGAAAATTTTAAGAACACTTCAAATGATGCAATTGATTAATAAAGAAAAACAAAGTCTACAATGTTGCATGACAAACCACCATCGAAAAGTCATACACATGACTGAACCAATGCACACAGTATCTCACTTATAACTGTGTCCTTTCCTCTTTTTTAACTGCAGTACTTTTAAAAATGAAAACAGTGAAGGTTTTTCGAAATCAGTGGGTTCCAGTGTTGTTTGGACGTTCATCATATCTTAATGTGTATTCTACAAAAGAAAGAAAATCATACAGGTTTGATACTACATACTACATAATTCTCCAATTTGACTGACCTATCTCTTTAACCATGGCAAAATCACTGTGTCCTCACCAGTAATGATGCAATAAAGTTACAATCAACAGTATATTTTATTGACTGCTTGGTTTCTATTTCAGTGGTGTCGTGCTGGGTAGCCATGAATTCTATTTGGTCTTGCATCCTGCCTCTCATAGCAGTAAATTAAACTTCTAATATGTCCTGACTAAAATTGTAATTGTACCATGCATCATTTTATAGACAGTTAATACAGTGGTGCAGTTAGAGCATCTACCAATCTATGCTAACTGTCAAAGCTAACATGAGTTTCCATACATTTTAAAGTTTAGTCTTGGATAAAGTGATTGAATGCTGTGGGAAAAGGCACCAGCGGGATGTTCAAAATTAGTTTTGAAGGTGACTTTTGGTTTGTGCAGGGTAAAAGTCACGAGAGAGATGTTTTCTTATGAGAGTGTGTCGGAACAGGTCACTTGTGAATAATAAATTCAGGAGAAATTGTTTGTAGTTGTATTAATGTGCCTGAAGCGGTGTGGCAGAACAGCTTTTCCATCTCTGTGGTCCATTATCGACCGAGAGCCGACCAGAGTTACCTGAGCCCAGATGACCTTGTGCTGAATGTGTTCAAAGCGCACCAGAATAGAGCTGATAAGAGACCAATTTCCCATCCCCTGCTTGCTCCATCAATCATGTGTCATTGTGTGTGTGTTTGTGTGTGTGCATTCAGTCTCAAAGCTCTCACAAACACCATCTTCATCACCAACAAATAAGAAGAAAAGTGTAGACAATGTAAGTGACCCATGCATTATTCCATGAGTAAAGCTCAAGGCTTGATGTTTTACACTGACCTCTGTGTCCTACAAAAGCAAAGTGTTTGTGAAATGGGAGACTGTGGAAAAAGAGGAAAATAGTCCAACCAGACATGAGCGTTATGTGATCATTTACTCACTCCTCTGCTGTAGGTATCTGCAGGTTCATGTATGAAGCATCAAGATGTGGTGAACCAATTCCGACGCCAATAATACTGAATACAGATCGAAAAATTAGAAGTTAAGATGAACTAGAAATGAAATACTATTGGTCCCACTATATTAAGTGGCCTTTACTACGATGCACTTACATAAAATAAATAAATTGAAACAAATAATTCATATAAACAAAGTAATAAATAATTAAATTAAATTAAAACAAGTGCAATGTACTTATTGTGTTCATACTGTATTGCAAAACACTTTTGCTGCTATTGATGAAGAATATGGACTTATGGATAAGGTTAGGGACAGGTTTGGTGGTATGGGTAAGTTTAAACATGGGTTAAGGTGTAATGAATGGGCAACAAGTATAACTATAAATATAATTACAGAAATGAATTACACATCTAAATACACGCAGGTAAGTACAATGTAAAAATGTGTGTACACAATGATTGCTTTGTACCTTGTATACTGTAAAGTGGGACCTTAAATTAATAGTCATGGAAAGTTTCTAAATATAAAAAGAAACAAATGTGAACTTAAGATTTTAAATTAGTATATAAAACGTTTTTAATATGATATGTAAGTTTCTGTGTATGTATTTACATACTGTATGTGTGAGTGTTTTTAAGTGGAGAGAGAGAGAGAGAAAGAGAGCTTTTCCTATATTTTCTGTTCAAAAGATGTTCAGAACTAATTAATTTACTCTTCATACACCATGTACTCTTTCTTTTGTGTGGAAGTGTGATGAAGGTGATTATCTGGATCACATCCTCCAAGTCTACAGTCTCATTAGCACAACACACTGCTGTACGGAAGAATATGAACTCTGTATGACAACATAACGTTCTCCTACTGTGTCCTACACTTTTTTTTTTTTTTTTCAGCAGCTCTGTAATTTTCCTTTGGTTTTCCTTGTATAGTTCAGTCGAAACAGATCTATGGAAGCACAGAACACATGAGGTGGAATAATAATATGAAATTAAATGAATTTTGAACGTTGTGTTTTAACGCATTATGCTGTACATATATTGATAGTTATCTCTCTCTCTCTCTCTCTCTCTCTCTCTCTCTCTCTCACACACACACACACACACACACACATTCTGCTATTTTGAATTTTCAAAAGGTTATTATTCTGGTCACTGTAATGAAGATGAACCCACCTTTGCAGAAAATGGTTTTGAAGTCCAAATCAATTTCAATTCTACATTTTCAAACATAATTTTAGTACTGTAAGAGACAGATAGATCATGATCCCAATGGGGCCCTAATAGTCAACTAGGGTGGAATCCTCTGAGGAGCCCCAGGGACCCTGGTGGTCAGTGCAGAGGACGCAACCATAGCAACAATACACTGAATGACTGCTTTCCTTTAGGAACTATATGGGACAGAACACTGACAAAAGTGTGCTGTTACAGCTTCTGATATCTGAACCTGTGCTACAGATATTTCTGTCTTTCACAGTCTTGCTCTCTCACTCTCTCTCTGTGTCTCTCCGGGTCTCTGAGCACAAGCGTCATCACACCTGTAATCTGTCTTCCTGTCCAAAGGGTAATGACAATGAGAGGGTCACCGGTAATGAAATGTCAGTGAAACGCAAGCTCCCTTAGCTGTACAGAGCCTCGCTCAACAGGAGTAGTGCAGTAATGACGGTGCAAGAGTAATGCAAGATGGTGCGTGACTCTAGCTGTGTTCCAATTCAAACTTGATTTACTATTCAGCATGGGATATCAGACTAAAAATGACTGACAGTGATACATTTTATTTGGTTTATTTACAATGTACAGGTCTAGAATTAAACTAGCATCACACACATGCATTGTTTGTCCCTTAATAAATGCGGAAGATGTAATTATTTGGAGGAGTAGATTTGTAGATTTAAATAAAGTTGTTATTTTTTGTTATCACACAAAAGGCATTCTCGCTGCTTTGTAAAATTAATGAATCAACAAATGAATCAGCTCCATAATATATTCTGGAGCCATATCATGGAAGGATCTAAAAATTTTAAACCTTATGCTAAATAATTTTTTTTTTACCATATGCCAGTGCTTTTTTTCTAAAACTGGAGTAATATGCTCCCTTTTCTTTGTAAAAGTAAGTTGCCTCGTAGCAGTCGCACATGAGAGGCGATGAATGCATGAATTACTACAGTATCTCAAGAATAGCAAAAGACAAAAATTATTTATTATTTTAAAATAGTCCTCAACTGAAATAAGCAACTTTTTACCACACATTTAATCTGATGATCAAACATTAGTCAAAAATTAAACCCAGATTTCTTGTTTGGGACTGCACATTAGTTTCCCATGTACCTAACACATTGTTTATGTCACAGTCAACCTTATTTGGGCCAAATATTACTTCAGATGTACAGGTACTCGCATTTAGCTAAATGCAATTTTGCTCTAAATAGCACTTCACATCCTCAAGACATAACAAAGATGAATAAGAAGTTGATCCTTCAGACCTTATAGGCAAATAAATAAATAAGATAAATGAACTATACCTTTAGAGGTAAACTGTATTCAAGATGGCGCCGGTGTGTGTGGCATGCCATCTCACCTCTGTGCTATTAATGCTAGTTCCGACGCAGGTCTGTTAATCATCATAATCTGCGATCACTCCTTAGTGCTCTATTCTTTCCACAGGATCCACCACGGCTTAGGATGGTGCTTGCGAACGTTCGATTCTTACTTAAAAAAATTTTTTATCTGCAATGACTTCATCTCTTCAAACAATTTGGACTATTTTTTAGTGACTGAATCATGGATAAAAAAATGCAATCTCATTGTTTTTTCTGAATTGGTTCCCCTGGAGTATGATTTTTTCAACACTCCCCGGTTAACCGGCAGGGGAGGTGGACTTGTGACTATTTTTTAAAACATAGTACAGTGTCGCCAACTGTCAGCTACCACTTTTACCAGAAATTCACGTACATTCTCCCTGTCCAGTTTTACTTCTACTTATTTATCGTCCACCTTCATCCATTAATTTCATAAATGAGTTTGCAGATCTTTTGAGGAGTGTCTTGACTAAATATGACCATATTCTAATAATTGGTGACTTTAACATTCATGTATGTTGTTTTGCCAATGCTTTAGCCAAGGACTTTTTAAACCTATTATCTCCTAGACTCCACTGCACCTCGAAAGCTTATCCACCCTCAAAAAAAGGCCCCATTCTGTATAACTAGCGATATTTGTTTATTGCGTAAACATTGTCGTTGGCTTGAACGAAATGGAAGAAAGAAAGGCTTCAAATTTCCTTTGAGATGCTGACGGTTTCACTAAATAATTTCCAAAAAACAGCCAAGGCAGCTTAGCATAGATTTTTATCTGACATCTTTGAAAAAAAAATTGCATTGTCCCAAAATGCTCTTTTCTACTATTAACTGTTTTAAACCCTTCTGTTAAGACTTTGCGAAAACTTCCTTAATTTCTTCTCCCATAAAATTAACATACCTCAAGAGAGCATGAACCTGATCCTATTTTCTCTACCTCACAATGGAGCCACTTTGAACTGATCTCACTTCAGACATGCAGGGAAATCACCTTAAAACCTTAAAATTCTCTCCTCAAGATATTCTACCTTCTCTGTTTATAAAACAGTTATCTGACACTGTTGGTTTAGATGTTCTGTATATCGTTAATAAAAGTCTGGGATTTTACCTGTTTTACATTTTACCTGTTTTTTACATTTTAACAACGACAGATGCTGGCAATATCATGGCTTTAGTGCTACTTGACTTGAGTTCAGCTTTTGGCTTTGTAGCTCATAAGATTCTTTTATCTCGGCTAGAACATTAGATCGTTATCTCAGGTATGGTACTCAAATGGTTCCAGTCTTACCTATCTAACAGAAGTTTTTCTGTTAGATTAGGTAGTCATCTATCATCTGCGACTCACCTCAGTTGTGGGGTATCCCAGGGATCGAATCTGGCACCCCTATTATTTTCATTGTACATGCTTCCTTTGGGATCAATTATGAGTAGATTTGGTGTGTCGTACCATTGTTATGCGGACGATACCCAACTCTACATACCTATAAAAACATGATGATAACACTACATATAAGAGACTCCAAGAGTGTCTTCATTAACTCAAGCTATTGTTCACAAACAACTTCCTGCTTCTTAATGACGATAAAACCCAAATCATCCAATTTGGTCCAAATGAGCTTCTTTACAGATGCTGTACTGACCTTGGTACACTCACGCCACAACTCACTTCTGAAGTTAAAAACTTAAACTTAAAATGACCAATCATATTAACGCCACAGTTAGAACCAGTTTTTATCATTTACGATGGTTAGCCAAAGTCAATCTTTTTTTAAACAGGAATAGCTTTTATTTCAACACGTCTTGACTATGGCAACTCACTATATGTTGGTTTACCTCTCACTTCCATCTCTCGTCTTCAGTCCAAAATGTGGCTGCCCGTCTGCTCACTGGCAGCCGAAAACGAGATCACATCACCCCAATTCTACATTATCTGCATTGGTTACCATCCGATACAGAATTGATTTTAAATTTTTATTATTTGTCTACAAATCTCTTAACAACCAGGCCCCTAAATACCTTTCCGACTTAATTAGCATTCATAATCCATCAAGATCACTCAGATCAAGGCATCATCATCTCTTGACTGTCCCACGATCTCGCTTAAAAAGAAAAGAGGTGATCAGACTTTTGCAGTAGTCGGCCCTAAGCTGTGGAACACCTTACCACTACATGTTAAATCATTCTCTGTGCTAGCTGAATTCAAATATTTGCTGAAAATTAAAACTTTCTCTAATGCCTTTAATGTACAATAACTTGTATGTTTTTTGTCTTGTTTTGCTTGTTTTTCTTATTTTACTGTACAGCACTTTGGCCAACCAAGGTTGATTTTAAATGTGATTTATAAATAAAACTTGATAGATTGATTGAAATAAATCTGAATATCATGGGAATAAAGATAATAAGATATACAGTTTCTTTTTTTTTTCTTTTTTATATACAGTATATGGCATAAGGGCAACAGAAATATTGAAGAAATGAACAGAATAGGCCCCAAAATGGAGCCGTGAGGCACTCCAAAGTCAATAGAGAATGAAGAGGAAGGAAATTTCCCAGCCCTCACTGAAAAGGATAGTCCCTTCAAATAAGAAGAAAATCATTTTAAAACAGTCACTCTCAGACCCACAAATTAGCTAAATGTTTAATAAGGGTATCATGATCTATTAGATCACAAGCTGCACTTAGTACGAGCATAATTAAAGCTCCTCAACTGCCAGAGTCTGCAATGAGTAACAAATCATTGAGAACTCACAAAAAACTGATTCAGTGCTGTGTCCTGCCCTAAAGCTATACTGCAATGCATCTAGCACATCATTATTAGCCAAAAAAAAAGAGCTCAGCTGAGATAAAAACAGTTTCTCCATTATTTTTCAAAATACAGGGCAGCTTTGAAATTGGACAATAATCTGTAAAATAAAAAGGGTCCAGAGCAGACTTCCTGAGAAGAAGCTAAATGACCACTTGCTTAAGACATGATGGAAAAAGACATGTAGAAAGGCTACAGTTCACAATATATGAAATACCTGATCCAATAAAGTCAGCTGTTGCACCAAGAAAACCTGAATGCAAAACATCCAAACTGATAGCTTGGCATTTCAATTGAGCAATAATATGACTAATATTGATAGATGAAACCAGATGAAATTCATCAAAAATGTTGCCATAGTAGAGTTCTCCGCTACCTCTCCATCCAAATCATGAAACCTTGAAAATGATGAAAAACTTCTCACAACACTCTGTAGATGGAGGAATCATAACAGCATTTTGGATTAAAAAAAAAAAACTATTAATAGTTTGAAACAAAATTTTGGGTCAGTTTGAGCGCTGCAATATAATATTTGAAAAACAGGCTGCTTAAGCATCCTTCACAGCTTTCAGATACCCAAGAAGTAAGTCTCGTAACATCTGGTGAAAGACCCAAAGTTTATTTTTCTTCAAAACCCGTTCTGCCTTCCTACACTTCTGTCTAAGAACACGAGTATGTTCATTAATAAACCAGAGGATTTACTTTACAATGCTTAATCTTGTAAGGACCAACAGAGTCCAAGACTAGTAGTCATTCAATAAAAAAAATATTATTATTTGACTAATCGCACTTTATAAATAAACCATTTAAATGTTTATAATGAGCCTTTAATTTCCTACATAGCCTAATAAGCACTCATGCACATGCATAAAGCTTGCCACAGCGCACTGAAGTAATGATTATGAATGTGTCAGTGAAAAACAGCAAGGAGAGTGCATTAAAATTCTAATAATTTTATCAACTAGTACTTTTATCAACTTTCTTTGTTTTCAGTTTCAGAGATAAAGTCGGCAACACTGATTCTTCATCTCCGCAGTAGTGATGCGCCTGTATGCATGTTTCATACGGATTAGATAATCTGAGGATATTTGTTTTCCATTTGAACTGGTTCATTTGAAAGTAGAAATCACGCTCTCTTTCATGTTTTAATATTAAATATTTCAGATGATAAGCTATATTTGAGGTTGATGAATGATAGGCAAGCGTCTGAATGTCCTGTCCGATGTACTGCCTTAACAAAGACTAACCATTAACTTAACTAAATCGCTTCACCTGTGGATTCATACATCAACTTCACAGAGCACTGACACATGATTGAAATGTATATTTTATGTGTTTATCAAAAACTGTCCTCTTAAAACATAAACACACATAAAATCCCATTCCCTTGAAGAGTGATTGATAATAAATTAGATTTATTGTGGTTTGACAGGTACCATCAGTGTTTCATGTATTTTCTGTGAATCTGAGCTCTGCTTTGACTCTGACAGCACACAGCCAGCGGGAATAAAGATGAGAATAGAGGGACAGCAGCTGCTGTGGAGGAGAGGGTATCATAAACCTCTCCAACAGCTGGAGAACAGACATCTGTCTATTCCCTACAGAGGAAACACATGAAGTATGCAGTGAAGAGGGAAAGCTAATCAGAGTGTGCTGCATTAGTGAAATCAGGGTAGTACAGTGACACACCTATCAATTGATAATGGCTGGAAAGTGCATATTAACACCATGTCTTGAGTTTTGCTGATTTTTATTTTATTATTATTTCATTTTTTTTTTTCTTTCTTGGGATGCAATTGCCAGAAAGGCAACATTTTTGTTTTTGACTATATTTGACAGCTCATTGCGAATGTATGTGTGTGTGGCACTCACTATATGACACATTAACTATTTTGAGTGAGTGCATAATGACAGTTTAAGGTTTTGTGTGAGCTATTCATTTAAGATGCATTCAACTAGCATTCACAAAGATTGACATTTCCTTAAAATGCATAAAAATCTAACAGATAATAAAGAGAGAAAAAAAAAATGTAACACTTGTAAGGGTACCTATTATGCCCCTGTTTACAAGATGTATTATAAGTTGCAGGTGCAGATTTTGCTGGGCTTTCTTATGGCAGTCCCAATTGGTCATTTAGTTTGCCGCCAGGGATCAGATGTCAACTGCAGCATCGTGGATGGGCTATTGACCTCTGTGGATGAAGATTCGGTGGGGCTGCCCCCCCTCGAGTGTTGTCGCCACTGCCGAATTTGACCCAGAGTTGACAGCCATCCTTGCCCGGGCAGCTGTGAGCATCAGGATGGAGGTGAATGTACTCATGGTTGTTTGATTGGTTATCGGTGTAGAGCTTTCATGTACTTTCATGTCTCGATTCTCCCTTGCCACAGACCGTTTCTGTGGTTTGCATTCGAGGGTCAGGATTGGCAGTACAAGGTCCTCCGCTTTGGGGTCTCCCTGTCCCCCCCTTCTCTTCACGAAGGCCGCGGAGGGTGCCCTTGCCCCTCTCTGGGAAGTGGCCATCAGGATCCTCAACTATCTCGATGACTTGCTCATTATGGCCCAGTCCTGAGAGCAGTTGTGTGATCACAGGGACTTGGTGCTCCAGGAACTAAGGTAGGATGTGGTCTCCGTAGCAGCCTGTTCCTAGGCTCACTTCCCCATTGTCTTGCCAAGCTGAAAAAAACTAATAGGGAAGATTTGAAGCAATATTTCACCGAAGGTTGAAATCCCTTCCACTAACATTATGTGGGAAGAACAGCAGCGTGGCCCCTTCGGTACCAAGGTCAGTGAATTTGCACTGGGGCTTTGGGAAGATTACGACCTTAAGCTTAGCTTTTGTGGCACGCCATGGCTTGCCGACAATTGCAGCACCACATGGTTGTGACGGTGTTCGGGATGTTGCATTTTCCATAGGACCCCATATTTCGTTCGACATAACTCGTAGTGACCGACAGATAGGGAACGTCTCGGTTACGTACGTAACCCTCGTTCCCTTATGGAGGGAATGGGGACATTTTTATATATTTACAACCTTGAACCGTTGGCTGTTGCCGGGACATGTTCTCGAATCCTCAGAGTAAAACATAGTGAGTGGATGCACCTCTTGCCCTATTTATACCCGTTGGCACGGGGAGTGGCTCAGGTATGTTAAATCCACTACCAATTTTCATTGGCGTTTTCTCTTAAACTCAGAGATGATTGGCCTCCCAGGTGAGACCCCATATGTCGTTTGATCAGGGAATGAGGGTTACGTACGTAACCAAGACGTTATGAACATATATAAATATGACCCAACCAATAAAATAAATACAGAAAATCACTCTCACGCTGCTCTTGACTGAATAACTTCTGTAGCTTCAATAAGAAGACATTTTTTTTTTTATTTGAATGTTGCTTTTAAATGTTCTTGCATGAAGATAAACATGGCAGATTGCATACGGCTCACTCAAGACTGTGTATAATATTTCAGTGTCTGTCAGCAGCCTTGGAAGGTCGTAGAAAATGTGATGTCACTTTTTACAGATTCTGTGAACTCTTGTTCTGAGACACTTCTTATAATTCGTGGGATTTAAAAATGAGCAGGTGGATTTTTATCATTACATGGTGGTTGTGCACACACTGCTAACACACATTTATGTTCAAACAACATATATTTAAGGGATATATTTGGTCACTTAATACTTTAACTTGGTCATCACTGAGTCTGAGATCCAGCCCTCTGGCCATTTTTAAAGAAAACACATGTACAAAGGAACACTTTGTCAAGGGCTGATTGCGTGCGTGTCTCTTACACTCTTTGACCAGGAGATTGAAGGGAAGAATAAAAAGGTCCCAAGTACTGGTGCATCCTAAGGTTCCTCTCTTTTTTATGAATTCACCTCTTGAAAGTTTGAGTTTTCTATTCATGTTGCTGAATGTCACAGTCAGGATCACTTGTTACTACCAGGGTTCAAATTGGAAGCTAAAAGAAATGGCTTTTCCAATAGCTGATGCCAATATGATGGTGAGATAAAGCTGATGTATGCTGTGTATATCTATAACACAGTCGGGAAATCGTTAGAAAGAGAATGAATTTGACAAATATTCACTATCATCTTAGCGAGCAAATTAATTGGATCTGAAGCATTCTGAATACCAGAGACACAATAAAACCTTCAGTATTTTAATATTTTATAAACCAGCTGTTAAAACAGCCACAGACGACATGAGTTCATGAATATTTAAAACCAAAAAACAATGGCATGGGTGTCATTTATCAAATTCTCTCATGAAGCGGGAAGGACATATGAAGACATGTTAATATTGCTGTTTTATCAGAGACAAAGCATTACAAATTGTTATAATTAAATTAATTGAAAATTTAAAGAAAAAAAAGTTCCTATGATATTCTAGTTCCCAGGCATGGCTTTCATCCCTTCCAGTCTTAAATTGATTTATTTTTTCTTTTCATCTGTTTATCATCCGCCAAGTACAATAGCACATTTCTAGGTCAGTTATTCTTTAATAACACAACTTGAAGACTTTACCAAAAATAATCTGAACTCTGTATCTTGAAGCCTGATTTTGTTATTTCCATCATTTCAGAAGATTGCAGCAAAGATGATCAAGTTTGAGACTTGGGAGGTCTGAGAAAGTTGGTCCAAGTGTCCAGCTGTCCTTACTATATTGCTTGTGAAGGGCGCTTTGCCACCAAATTTGAAAGGTCTCACTTAACTCAATAGTTCCAGTGGGCTGATCGCTCTTAATATACATGAATGAATGAGAGCGTTTAGAGTGCATAGAGGGCCTTTAGCACACAGTGAGAGTAAATTGAATTTGATGAGTTGTGAGCCTGAAGTGCTTTATTGGCATCTAAACACACAAGTGACTGGCTGGCTTATGACGAATGGACTGAGATAAATTCGATTTCTGGAAGGCTGATGTAGCCTAAGAAATGTGCAGCTTCTATGTGTCGCTTTAGTGATGTGTGTGAACCACACATTCAAAGATAATATTTAATTTCATATTTAGCTTTAAAATGTAGCTTTTAATCAATAAACCAATTGATTGTTACAGTCTATTTGCATTAGCTTCAAAACATTGGATCAGTAGCCCATTACAGCTCTTTTATACCTGTACGCTTTCCCATCAATAGGCAGGTTTCCATTCGAAGCAAATTTTAACTTTAACAAAATTGGAATATCGCACAAAACACTTCCAAACAAGCAATGTTTCTCTTGCACTATACATAGTAGGAGAAGCGTTTTCCTACAGTATATACCTCTGTGCCTGAAGGAAAATGAAAATGCTGATTGTTTGATGACACCACAAGGACACTGAGATCTTTACTAATGGCGTAAAACACAGCAGACCGAGAAAAACATGTCAGTTTCACTCTTTGCCTTCCAGAATCTTATTAACTATTTGTGATGTATGTTGCTTGCAATCATGTCTCTACTCAAAAGCTTCATTAGCTACAGCTATTCGGGTCTGTCATTATTGGGGTTTGTGTTCCAAAGGCAGGCTGCCGGTTATCAAGTCTAGACATTTTGTACCCTGCAGACTGAAGAAAACATCATGTTCCTTATTTTTCTCTCGTCTGAGCTGTTGTTTTAACGAGAAAATTATATAAAGAAATGAGGAGCACTTAATAGCATCAATCAATGCATGCTGTATGCCTGTTTTGTTAGGCAAGGCAATCATCTTGTTGTTGTTCACAATCTCTGCATCTTGAAGTAGCCCTGAAACGATATAGATTCCACAGCGTCTGAAAGTTTTGTACACTACTGTCCTGGTTTTGTAGTTGTACTGCTGTACTCTGAAACTGTGGGTCTAGGAAATAGAGAACTATTGATTTTTTTTATTTTTTTTTCTTTCTTTTTTTGAAAGCAGATCCTCAGCATCTTAAACTGTACAGAGAGAGGCTTTCATAAATGGCCGATCTGTCAGACTCACTGCTGGATATGAAGTGTGTCATCCAGAGGTGTGGGCTACACTGCTAATAGTCCTCTGGGTTCTCAGAGTTCAGAAATGATGGGAATGAAACTAGCAGAAACCAACAGCTGGGCCAGAGTTTGAGAATGCTTGACTTGCTTTGTTTTGTGTTATTCTGAATAATTCTCCTTAGATCCTCATTAGTGTTAATACTGTAATGAAACATCCTCTCTAGACACAATGGTAGCATAATGTGCAGATCAGCATACACTAAAGGGAGATGAGAAGAGTGGGGCTCCCACACTACATTCAAATACATAATCTTATTTAATTACTGTATATATATATATATATATATATATATATATATATATATATATATATATATATATATATATATATATATATATATATATAATTTCTCCTTTTAAACATGCGTGAAAATAAACTGCATAGATGACTTGAGGCCATACATTTATGAAATGTTCTTCCTTTTTTAATTTAAAATGTAACTCGCATATCCAATCAGTGGAACTGTGTTCTAATAAAATCACGTGCACAAAAACACGCTGCATACAGAAGGTCCCGATTCGTCATATCTCAGATCGGATAATCCCAGTAAGCTGGTAGAAATCCATCGGATGGCGCTCTTGATGCCTTTTATCGTATGCACTGGGAGCTGTCCAGGGTTCTGAAACTACAGAGGAGCGGTTTAAGCGTTATAGACGCTTCCCCTGGAGCAGGTGGACTGCATACATGCTCATTGTGAGCCACAGAGACGATATTATTCTCAAAGAAGGTGAAAGTGACGGCTCACATTTGGGAAAACGCCAGTCGTGCCGGTGAATTGACCCAGTGTCGTCGCGCGCTGCGCAGGGAGTTCCGGCGTTCATTCCCCTCACGAGCTTCATTGATACTTCACTAAATGTAAGGAGACGGACCTACTCTGGATTACTTCTGACGCTATTTGGAAACTGGCATGAATAGGAGTTCAACATCACCAACGGAATGACCTGCTGGTGATTTCGCTCAGCAATCTTCGGGTGCCTTGCAACTTCCTCAAAGAGCGTACAGTCAGGATCAGGGCTGTTATTTTAAACTCGCATGTTAAGAAACTCAAAGAATTAAAGTAAATCATGCGTTTTACAGTTCGTATGTTAAACAGTCGTCGCGAAAAATGACTGCTTTAAATAGCGAGTGTATAACTATGACGAGAAGATGCCTGCTGACGTTCAAGCCGTTCAGGTAAGATTTGACATAATATATAGCACAATGTAAGACATTTATATTCAAAGTACTGAAGACAAATTATTGTCAGTTATTGACAATACACCATTCAGACAAACCTGGAATAGGCACTGTAGCGTTTGACCACTGTGGTCTTCGTTTTATGTATGTGGTCATCCAGACTTAATGCACTAAGTCCTTAAAAAAATATTTTATTTTGTATGTTTATATGTAAATCTTAAGTCTTATTAAATCAATATAAGATCGCCATACAGTGCAGCAACATTAAGAATACTACTGTTAAGTTTATTTTTATAGCGTATTATAGGCTAACTAATATTTTCAGTATAGAGTAATAGTTACATTTATTTATTTATTTTTTGTAAAGAATAGTTCGCCAATAAAACAAACTTGGCCTATTGAAAAGTCTTTATCGAAGTCCTCAGGTTCCCTTAATTGAACAAAGCTGAAAATCTTAAATCTGTCAAACTGCCTTCATTGTTACCACAGAAAAGTGTATCTGCAAAGAAAGAGAAATTACCATCATACTGTAAATAACATGGTGGTGGAGGTGGTAGGCTACTATTCTCGGTCCTTGAGAGAGTGTCAGGAGATTTTCAGGCAAGGATGTGAGGATGGTGTAAAACTGAGTCTGTTGATGAGCTTTCGCGCTGTTTCTCGCAGTGGCGGGAATCCAGCAGCGCGAAGATGTGGGTCATTCTGTTCTACAGTAGCCGACCTGAGCTCTTCAACTTAAAATAGATAAATAAATAAAAGTCTTTTGTTGTACCTTGAGCAAGCTTCTTCTGTGAAAGAGTTGCAGATATTACAGAAATATCCCCTGGTCAAACTTATTTAACACACTTATTACACAATGTAAATAAAAAGAAAAAGATGAATTACATTATGAAATAAGAGTACATAATACTGACGTTTGCTTTTACTTTGCCACCAAAAATGATGTCAGTTTATAGAGAATGACGTCAGTGGTAGCTACTAGAGAAGAGTGTTTGAGGAGTTTTTCTCCGCTGCACACACACGTCTCAGACTTTGATACTGTAATTTTCCAATTTGTCTTCTACAAGCTAAAATAGGAACAACTAATCATTAATTAGAATTCTAAATATTCTAGTATTCAAACTTACTTTTCAGTAATAATGGTGCCATTCCGTAATACCACTTAAACCAACATTATAAATTAGGTATTTTAATTCAACAAAGCAAACAAACAGGAAAAAGTTTACTTCAAAATAGCAAATACATGCAGATAATATGCAATTTACTGTCCAATAACAACCCTTCATGTCTGGTCTGGTCATGGCTTTTCTCGTTCCTTCTATATATAATCCATGAGAGAGAGAGAGAGAGAGAGAGAGAGAGAGCAATAGATCTGCAATAGTTCATAAATCAAACCCAGGTTTACAAAAATGGCAAACTGCAAATCTCCTTTAAACCTCGAAGGTTGTGATTACCCATCCAAGGCTCTAACCTGCAGGCTTACAGCATGTAACGGTTAACCCTGACAAAATATGTGGTTTATCCTTAGTTTATGATGCTTTTCAGCATTTTTAGTGGGCTTCTTAAAAACATAAAGTCCTCATGAGTGGCCTTGCAGATTTTCATTACTGTTTGAGAAAAATGAATAAGGCTTTGAATTTCATCTTCTTTGTTCTAATATCTGTAATGCAAATCTGAATTTACCTTAGGGTGAATACATAAAACTCTAGTTTTGTGTAAACTTTGAAGTCAGTGGCGTTTAAAGAAACAGTTCACCCAAAAAGAAGAAAATTCACCCATTGTTATGAGACTATTTTGCCAATGTTCATGTCTGGGATGCTCCAAACTAGTAAAAACTAAAGGTTTTCAGTGACATTAAATGTCATCATGGCAAACAGTAAAATGAATCTCATTAGGTCATACGCCTCAAACTTGTCAGTCTACTTTTACAGTTATGTTGCTTTTATAAAGATGTTCTTCCAGACTATTATAACTCAAACTTTGAGGGCAAATATGTTATTTATTTATTTGCTTATTTGTTTTAATACTTTAAAGAATAAAGGAGATGTTGGATGCTTAAATGAATTATTTTCCCTAAACATGTACTCACCCTCAGGCCATGATGTAAATTAGTTGGTTTCCTCAGCTGGACAGATTTGGAGCAATGTAGCATTACATAATTTGCTCATAAGTAGATCCTCTGCAGTGAATGGGTGCCGTCAGAATTAATTAAAAGGTTGTGTGTTTGTAGGAGGCAAATCCATTATTATGCCATTTTGACTTAAAACCACTGCATGTTAATCCATAATAATGCTTCCTCCAGTGAAAAAAAAACATTCTTTATTGTCCTCTCAAATCAAAACCCACCAACATAATTGTTTAAAATGGTTTTGGACTACTTTTGGTTTATCTGAGCATATTTATTTTTTAAAGCTGGAAGCAGCTGCTTGAATCTAAACATATATTGATGGATTTGTTTGCTAACTTCCGGGTTTGCATACAAAAATGTGTCATCATTTGAGCTCTCTATTAGTCTGATGGAGCGAAACACTATTGAGTTAATTGAATTAATCATTTTTTGCTTTTGTTACACGGACATGTTGTATGATGAAATATTTGGAATAGAGGGAATGATTCAATTCGACCATGTTTAGTGTTTAGTTTTTTTTTTTTTTTTTATTTATGTATTTACATTGTATCTTAGCAGAGTGGTCACCTTGTACTACACTTTCATAGAAAATGCCTATGTGAATATTTTTTTTTTCTAAAAAAAAAAAAAAAAATAAAAAATATATATATATATATATATATATATATATATATATATATATATATATATATATATATATATATATATATATATATATATATATATATGAACAGGTTTGCAACAACAGGGTGAGTAAACAGTGACAAAGCTTTCATTTCCCCCCAAAGGAAAATATTCACATGCATAATATACTTCTTCTAACAGTTATACTTCTTCTCATAGGTGGTTTCTCATATTGTCTGGCTTTCTTCTTGTTCCACCCCAATACATTCGTACATCTATCTGTCTGTCTTTTGCAGGATATTTGTGGCGGGGATCGGTTTCTTCAGTCTGTGCTTCTTAATGACCTCTCTGGGGGGGCAGTTCTCGGCCAAGCGACTGGGCGATTCCCCATTCAGCATCCGAACTGAAGGTACATTAATAACTGGCAGCTCCGTACGTCTTACCTGTGCTGACCGTATGCATGTCTAATTCAGCCGGTGGCATTTAGAAAGCGTCATTTTATGGGATTTCTAATGGGGGTAGCGAAGGATTTTGCGCTGGCCTTTAACAGGCTTGATTATCCAGGGGTCAGCGTGCTGTGAATAGCATCTCAGGCTGAAGAAGATCCCATTTGTCAGCAGTCATCAATTTTTATGCGTATGAAAATAGATCACCCCAGAGGCTAGAGGTAGACAGCATAATTATCTCTGAGGTCTCGTTCACTGCAAATCCCAAGAAGAACCGGTCTATGAGATCCAAGAATTCACATTCTGTCTTCATTTAATCACTCATCAAGGGTATTTGTTTAAGTTTATTAAAGAAGGATGGTTCAAATATAAAGATTTTGTAGCACAGCTTCTGTGTGGCCTGGATGGGATTGTCTTCTCTGTAAAGGATACATGTGATACTGACTTTATTTAGAGGAAAAAAAAGAAGGCATCTCAGAAGGCAGCATAATTATGCTGTCTACCTTTTGTGAAAGCTTTCATGTTGGGTGCACACCTATATTGCTTTAAAATTCTGCCTACATGGGCTCACTGCAGAGGTTTTGGAACAGACCCAATATGTTTAATATTCAGTTCCTTTCTAGTTTCAACACTGCTGTGCCCAACAGGAAACGGTGTACCCAAATGTGGCAAATAGCCATCTTAAGAGCTCCACTCGCTTGGTGGAAAATTGGAAAACTGCTTCATGGTGTGTTCAGCAAACCCCAGTAAAAAAGCTGAAGATGATGGATTAGTGCTCTGTGATGTTGTGGGAGAGAGGTCGTATGGAGGAAAGAGAGGAGAGAAAGAAAGAAAGTGAAAGAGAGAGCACAATCTGATTAATTAACCACTCCCAGGCTGAAGCCTTGAGAAAGCATCTGGCTCTCGCTCATTAAACACTGCCTGCTGATCAGCCAGAGATGGACCTCACTGTGTTCTGGGAGTCCAGCGCTGACATAGATGTGAGGGTTACATTCAAACGAATTACAGTGGCAAATCACTAATTATGTCAAACTAATTACCTCTGAATTACTTCAAATATAATCGGTGCCCGAATTTGAATTTTGAATCTATCTATCTATCTATCTATCTATCTATCTATCTATCTATCTATCTATCTATCTATCTATCTATCTATCTATCTATCTATCTATCTATCTATCTATCTATCATTTACCTACCTACCTGTGTTCTTCAAGCAGAATATGGTTTTCACTCAGCTATTTATTTATTTATTTATTTTTATTTATTTTTTTTAGAAAGAAAATTATAATCAAGTCTGTATTTATTTAATAGAAATACAGAAAAAACAGTAACATTGTTACATTTAATTAAAAACCAAAATAACTATTTTTCTATTTTAATACTTTAACATTTTTATTTAATCCTGTGATGCAAAGCTGAATTTCGATCAGCCATTACTCTGGTCTTCAGTGTCACATGATACTTCAAAAATGATCAAAGCTGGAAACAACTTTTGTTGCTTAATATTTTGTAGAAACTTTTTCAGGATTCTTCGATGAATAAAAAAAAGCTCTAGTAGTATACATGTTATCTCAATGTGTTTCTCAAACGGTATCTCAAATCCGGTGAGCATGATTTCAACATGTTCATGTTCAAATTCAACATGTTCCACATGTTCCTGGAACAACCTTCCAATCAACAAATCAGAAATAAGATATAACATTTCAGGAAATATCTATTGAATTCTTAAAATCTGGGTTAGGTCATTCTACAACCTTGTTAATTTTAGGAATAAATTATGGGTAGGGTTAGGTTTCAGGGTAGGGACTGGGTTAAGTCTATATTTTTGGACAATAATATTGATGCGGGATCATCAGAAGATGTTGATCCAGGAACATGTCTTCATGACTTGGCAAAATCACAGCGACCGTTCTCTTTCGGTTCCTGAGAGAAAGCGTGCTGATTTACTAAGTCTCTTCCACATAAGAGAAGCTCCAGCTTTTACACCCTCACTCTGACCATGTTCTATCTTGGGTAATACCATGCAGCATATGTTCTGGGATTATGCCTCTGATGGATACTAATGGCTATTCTAAGAAAGGTTTGTTATTATAGATTTTTAATGAAAGCTTGTGTGTGGGTTGATGCAGGGAGCACTTTGTCTGTTTTAAACAGAAGACGTGTGTTAGTTAAGCAGTAAATACAGGATGCCAAGCCTTAGAGCCAAAACTGGGATTCAATATATCGCATTCATGTGATAGCATGGAATAACATTCAATATATCCCCCCACTGGACACATTCTTAGCCATTAATGTGCAAAATAAAAAATAGAAATGATATCATAATATATATATATATATATATATATATATATATATATATATATATATATATATATATATAAACACAATATATGTATTCATCTATTATATAGCCACCTGCAGTATAGTTTGAAATTGCAGTTTTGAATGCTTCATTATAAGTGCTGAAAATATAAGGATTATTGTTACTATTCCACTTAAGAAATGTTTCCATTAAATGTTTAACAATCAATCAATATATTTTATTATCACCGACCCATCAATAAATCCCTATTATTATTCTATCATTATACAGCCAAGCTCATCAATTAAACAAAACAAAAAGAAAAGCAGGACTTCATCACTACTATATCTTCTGATATTATACTACTGTATATCTTTGTGTCACTCACCTTTCATCTGTACCATGTTTTTCAGACTTAACAGGTTAAATACAACACTAATGGCATTCATTCCAGAATTGAGTAAGAATGGATGATAGCATGGGTAGATCATTGGTCGATGGATCATTGGTCATGAGAAATTTGAATATTCAAACTATTTATTCATTTTCTACTCATAAATAAATTAATAAAATACAATAATAGTTCCATTTGACCTTATTTTTACATGGCTTTGAGCTCATTCACCAAACTGTGTTGCACAGAATTTGTACCTGAAGCTGATTATGTCATGTAGATGTTAAACAAATATTTATTTACAAATCGTTTACTATGGTAAAATAGTTTTGAGTTGATAATGTAGGATTGTTCAGGTAACCATTAATTGATCATCTTCCATGTAATCGTAATTAACATGAAACAGAATAAAAGTTGTTGGTGTTTTTCCAACTAGTGTTCATTCAACTGATAACTGCAGCAAATTGTAGGCATAGGTACATTTTTGGAAAATTATATTGGTAGAAGCATGTTTCATTTATCAACATTCAGAACCTCTTAATTTCAATTCAACATCCTTGCATTCATATTTACAGTATAAGTAGAAATCCTGCATCTTTTTCACTAGCTCTGAATGTTGCTGTACTCTGTTAGTCGAGTCTCCTGTGCGTTTCCTTTGGTGTTTGGTTGCCAGTGGCACACACATCTGTGGATTGAAGGGCTCTGACATAGCATCCTCTAGGAAGGGCTTTAGATTTCAGTTGGAATCGTCCCTGTGCTCCATCACACTCCGGCAGATATCTGCACTGCTTTAAGATAAAATCCAGCGCTTCTCCCTTTAGACAGTCAATGCAGGGTTTAAAGACTCTGGCCTTTGACAGTTGTGGCATACAGGCACAGCAGGAGATGAAGACATAGATGCTATTAAAAGCCTATATCTTCTTCTATATAACAGAGGTTTTTTTTTTATTGTCTTGTATATGCAGTTGGGTCCAATATCTAAAACCACATAAAACAATAATTGAAAAAGGTCTCAGATTTCAGATTTAAATTTTTAGTCTTGAAACAAAAGAAGCATAAAAAAAAGAAAAAAAGGTTAACATAGAAAAGTTATGATGTAAATTGAATTAGAAACAAAGTGTTGCACTATTTTTTTGGGGTCAAATGAAAAATCAAATGACAAAATCAATTAAATTATTATTATTTTTACATAAAATTATTTTTATTAAAACTGATTAAATGAACTGATTCCGAAATGCACTGCGTATAAAAACAATATAGATACTGATATAATTCTCCCCAGTCCCCTCAGCACAGGATGTGTCCTAGTTTCACTGACATCCATGATTTTCTCCATGCCTTGTTGTGTATTTATAATGCTAAATGAGTGTCTAATGGGAACCAGAGCTGTGTTCGTTCGCACATACTCTCAAATAAATATTTGCTTCAGCACATTTCTGAAGACATCTCCGTAATTAAAACACAAATTCACTGCAGATTAGATCAAACATTTTGGAGTGGACCGTAAAGTTCACAACCCATTTTAATCCTCTAAACAGATGTATTTCATAATGAAACAAGATAGAAAAAAAAAAAGAAAAAAGTAGCGCTGGTCTTGATTTTCTCCGCTGGGAGTTGATTTGGTCTTGAGAAGTATTACATACTAGACTGGAGACAGATGGCTGGAGTGAAAGGATAAGAAAGACCAAACTCAAGCTCACAGTTCAAGATTATTTCTGAAGAATGACTTGTAAGGGTATGTAAATGAATGTTAACAGCTAGCTTTCCAGGTATTATTGACACCTTTTTTCCTTCTTCTTCTTCCAAATAGCATAAACAGCATCATGTAAACACTATCAGATTAGATTTCAGGTTGATGTGTGTGTTCATATTACTTTGCATATGTATGCCTTCAAGCCACCTCATGCTAAATGTCTTAGACGGATGTGGGCACACATTGCATTTGGAGCTAGTGATTTTGGAGCTGTGAGTTTGACCTGCTGCTTTACAGAAGCCCTCGGGTCATCTCACAGCTAGTGAATCATCAGTAAACTGATGCGGTTTTGTGGCAAAATCTCTTGTCTTCTTTCACATACACCCACAGCCGCTGTCAGACAGAGTCGAGCAAAAGATCTCAAACTGACTCACTAGACATAATCCCTGTTTGTTTTCTGCACATTTAACACCAACACACCTGGGGGAAAATAGAGGGAATTACTATATGAAGTCAGCGCTTGAATTGTAAAGAGAGAAAACTAAAAAAGATACGCCTTGTTTGCATATGCAAAAATATTGTGACACCTCTTAACTAATCCAGGTTCTCTTAATTAAGGTGTTTCAGTCAGACTCATTGCTACACAGGTAGGGGTATACAATCGAACACCTAGCCATTCAGTCTGCATTCACAAAGACACAATTGTATTTATTTATTTATATCAGCAAATCTCAAGGAATATGTTAGTATATATGTTACTAGATTTGAACTATACTTAGTTTATTATTATTATACGTACTACATTGTTATTTTTATGAGGAAATTCTTATTGATTACAATCACCATCATGTGAATAATGGGACAAATGTCTATGTCCAATAACGATGTGCCACAAAGCGCTGTTGGTTGCGCAGAAAGATCTTGCATTCATCTGACATCTCCGACAGTGGGAGGTGGATGAGCTGACTGAATCATTCTAGATCAGCATTTATCCAATCCTTGCGCTGCGTATCTTAGTTGTCATCATTATCTGACACACCTGAATACATTTACCAGCTCATTAGTGGAGAAGTGAACTGTGTAGATATTTGTGATCATTTTATATGTGTATAATAGGCTCAAATATGTATCTATTGCACCAGTTCTCAATGCCAGACATCGCGTCCCCTCTGCTGTGCACATTTTGTTTATTTCTCATTTATAAAGACTGATTTATACTTGTGCATCGGACCTATGCTGTAGCCTTGATGCCGTAGGCTATGTGTCAGTTTTCATTTATACTTCTGCTTCGTTGTCTGCGTCGATGTGCAGTACACATGCAGACCACTAGTCTGCAGTGTCCACAGGCATAGACCACGGCAAAAGCCAAAGAAGAAGAGAGTTGTTGGAGAAGCATTATAGCCAATGGGGTAGGGTTTCATATTTTTTTGAAGCACCCCTGGGCGCCACCATTGGCTAGCTGACCCCCACCTGCTGTTAGCATTCCATTGACTCCCATTCATTTTGGAGTCACTTTGACAGCGAATAACTTTACATCTGAGGCATTTAAAGACTCCAGTGGTCCATTAATTATTTCTAAAGAAACACGGAAATATATAAAAGGTCCGAATATCTTGTATCTTATGTTGTGGCCCCGTGGAAGCAGTTTTTGTAAAAATAGGCTAACGATTGCATCATAACCTGCGACTCTCTAGTATAAATCAGCCTTAAGGAGCTGATTATCTGAATTAAGTGTGTTAAAGATACACAACAAAATATGCAAAGCTGGGCGGCGCGAGGACTGGAATTGAGAACCGCTGATCTATTGCATCAGCTATGATCGCCATATATTACCTTTGAATGGTTCCCAGTGTTATTACACTTTTACTGTGTTACCAAACTATGGTCCATCACTGAGAAAACTAAGTTTTAAAAGAAGGAGCATACTCATTAAAACGGAATCTACTATACACAATTGACAGAACTAGATCGAGTTTACCAGGTTCAAGCTTTGAATTGTTAAGAGCTATTCAAGTATTTTAATGTGAAAAAAGTGACCTCTCATGACAAATTATAATTATTTTTTTACATTGATGTGCTGTTTTATAGTCTAAGATACTGTTGCATGAATTCACCTTTCGGTCACACTGTGCTGGTAATTCTCCGATTTTCTGGATGTATTTTTAGCTCGGAGAGACACGCTGATTTCTTGGTCCAACTCCATTTAAATCCTGAAAATCCATTAGGCCTCACAAAAATGTGGTTTGGCCAAGATAAGACATAAAGTGACTCAGCTCTCTGACACGATGCAAACATATTAATGATGATTTGACGTGCTCTTGACAGGTAATTAATTTATACACCCCTTCTAATGACATCCTGACTTAGTTCACAGTGGGTGTGATGGCTGGGTGTACCAAACTTTTTTTTTTTAGCTATATGGTGGTCGTCTTAATGGAAGTGGAGTGAATACTGCACTTATGCTTTATCACATACGCACACACACACACACACACACACACACACAATGTAGTCAGTATTTTGTAATTACTTTTATGTATTCAAAAATAAATAAATAAACCTGAAAGATTCCCACAGAGGACAATTACAGAACAAAGGGGGCATAGTAAAAATGACTGATGACCATATTCAATTCACATGACATTAATTGCCAGTAGCCTACAGATTGTTTATTCTTTTTTTATTATTTAATTTTTCAGGGAGATTAGGGACATTATTGAAATTTAAAATGAATTTAATTAGGCCATTACTGATATATTGTGTCTTATAGATTATAGTTACAATAAGTCTTGGGGGCAGTTGCATGAACACAGCCCAGTTTAAAGGGGGGGGGGGGTGAAATGCTATTTCATGCATACTGAGTTTTTTACACTGTTAAAGAGTTGGATTCCCATGCTAAACATGGACAAAGTTTCCAAAATTAAGTTGTACGTTTGAAGGAGTATTTCTGTTCCAAAAATACTCCTTCCGGTTTGTCACAAGTTTCGGAAAGTTTTTTTTCGAGTATGGCTCTGTGTGACGTTAGATGGAGCGGAATTTCCTTATATGGGTCCTAAGGCACTTCTGCCGGAAGAGCGCGCGCTCCCGTATAGCAGAGCACTGAGAGGCTGAGTAAAGACATTCACTGATCAGAGCGAGAGCGTCGCGAAATGTCACAAAAGAAGTGTGTTTTTGGTTGCCAGGGCAAGACAACCCTGCACAGATTACCAAAAAAAAAAAAAAACATCAAGGGACCAGTGGATGGAGTTTATTTTTAAAGAGCATCGACGGAGTTGTGCAAGTGTTTGTGTTTGTTCCCTGCATTTCGAAGATGCTTGTTTTACAAACAAGGACAAGTTTGACGCCGGATTTGCATATCATTTATTTCTGAAGGATGATGCAATCCCAACGAAAAAGGGTCACAATCGTGTGTTGGAACCGCAGGCGGTGAGTAAAACTGCTTAAAATATCTCTGTGTTGTTAACTTAGCTATCGGCGCTTAAGCACATCAAGTAAACCTTGTACACCTTTAAAGAAAAAAAAAAGACGACATAAAGTGGAACTTAGTCATTTTCCAAAACCGCTAAGTGTAACAGAGGCCAGCGAGTAGTGCTGTGCAGGTAAACCTCCCCGATCTCAAATAACGCATTAGCAACAGACGCTAATGGCTGTAGCCATTTAGCCTCCTTGTTAGAGGAGACACGGGTTCGAGCCCCGCTCGGAGCGAGTGCGAGGAGCGTCAGAAAGGACCCGGGAGAGAGGGGTTACATAAGCAAATATATACAGTTTCAATACATACCACATAGAGACGCTGTTGTAGTCATTGCTGCTGCTGCTCTCGTTCAGTTTCAGCCTCCGGATCTGATTCTGGATCATAAATAAACGCTGAATCTGACTGTTAGCCATGGTTTGTTTTGGATGATGTTTTTTCCTCACGGTAATGTCACGGCTTCCAAACGTTCTCAACGCAAAAGCTTAGTGGCGCTCGTGATTCTTTAGCTCCACCCACACGTCACGCCTCCAGTGGCTCGTGTTTTCGGAAAAAAATCGGCATAGACTATTTTTCTCTTATAAATATAATAAAACTAAAGACTTTTTGGAGTTATGAAGGATGCAGTACTACTCTATAGGTACTCAAGATTAACAGGATATTGAGTGAAAATGAGCATTTCACCCCCCCCCCCCCCCTTAAGATTGTGTCATAAGAGCTAGTCTGACCAACTAGTTGTCACTAGTTGTCACTTTTTAAGGTTAAAATATGATTTTTTATTTTTTTTTAATGTAACTGACCTACATACAAATTTATTTAGCAGTCTGAGGGACAATCTCAAGCCTACCGGTTTGTGTCCAAAATAAATTAAACGGTGTTCCGAAGAAGAACAAAGCTTTAACGGGTTTGGAACAACATGGGGGAAGTGATTAATGACAACATTTTCATTTTGGGATGGATTATCCCTTTAAGTTAACATTTATGTGTATGTGTCACCAAGCTTCCCTTTCTGGATAACCTGTGTGGATTTATTAAAGAGTGTAAGACTTGTGGCAGACCGTTAAAAGAATGAGTGAGAATTGAGACTTTTTGAATAAATATCTTTATTATTAAGTGAGTGACTTATAATACCCAGAGGGTCAACTAATTCGAAAGATTCAAAAAAGAATGAGTAGCCCTGAAAAAAAAAAAAAAAAAAAAACACCTGCCTGTAGCCTGAAGACATTGATGAGCTTGTTCAGGTGGGGTCAAAGCTGTCCTCTGCAGGACTTTGGCTCTCTAGTACTGAACTTCCCTACCCCTGTTCCAGGTTAATGTGTGATGCGTCAACAAGGAAATTAATGATGTTTGAGTTCTAAAGTCAAACCATGTATTTATTGTCTAATGACATTAAGAGAGGAAAAATATAAAACTTTATGTGTGCCACAGCTTTTTAATGTGAATTTAAGCAAATGTTTGTTCAGTTCCTATTCTTGCCCCTTTTTTTATTTTTGCTGATCAAGTTTACAAAACTCTGTTTCCCATTAGCATTGTTAGCTTACTATTGACTTTATAATCTTTAACACGTCAGTCCTTATTGTTAGTGCTACACAATTTCCCAAAGTCATGAGTTCGGAATGGTGAACTAACCATTTAAAGCCAAACCCACACTTGTGATTCCAGAAAATGCATCATTGATAACTAAAACTTTGCTAGTTCAGAAGCTTCTGAAACAAAACTTTTGTTTTCCTCCATTTAAATGAGATATTGGGATGGTGGCACGATGAGCGCCACTCACGTTCTTCAGGATGGCAGTGGTCATCATTTAAAGCCAAGAGAGCAGTGAAGTGTGTGATGAAGAGTCATTCCCTCTCTCTCTCGCTTTTTGTGGAAATATATTCCTGCACTTGGCTCTAATATTCTTAATCGTCCCACAGCTTTTTTTCCCTTTTCTGTCACATGCTTTCTAATCCCTCCCGCAAGCCTATTTACTCCGATTTCATATCCCTGAGTGAGTTTTTGCTAATTAAAGCGCGCACACACACTCGCGTGACATAAATTAAACCGGCTCTCATCTCCAAGTTGTCGTGAGACACAGATGAGACACAGTAAGTCAAGACAGAGGGTGTCTGTGTTATTAAATTGTGAGTGTGAAGTGTGGAGCAGGTGAAAAAAACAGGATATGTTTATTGATCTTTATTTATATAATTTTCTCATCATAGAATGCTGAAAGCAAGGCATTAAATTGTAAAGAGAAAACTGAGAATTCATTACTTTTTAATTCTATCCTGCATGTACCTTCTTATTTTTGTACTTCCTTATTTTCTCTCAAGTGACTTCATCCAGTGGCACTATGCAAAGCTAGTTTTAATTTCACTGATATGGCCCTTCACTTTGCACAGAAGGACTTAAGTAGTTTTTTTTTTTTTTTTTTTTTTTTGTGATGACAAATATATCAACACCTGCACTCACGAGGTGGGCATTCACTGTGACTAATCATCATCACTAATACTCGTTGGAGAGGTAAGGCGTATAATTTTTTTTTCAAACTACCTGCACTTTGAATTCAAAATACATGAATATCACACACACCTGCTTCAGTTAATCCATAGACGTGCATGTGTGGGTGTGCTTTCTAGCTACATGGTCAACAATACCATACTTTTATTGTTCATATTTATAGTTGATGTAGTTATCAACCATCTTGCAAAAGTAGCAGCCACCTTGTCTTCAATCCTCTTCTTTCAGGACCACTGTTCTGCAGAATTTTGCTTCAAGCATAATAAACACAGCTGTGCCAAAGTAATCAAGGCCCTCAGACTCGCTACGTAGAAACTTCTTGGCGAGTGTGTTGATGCTTGTTGCAGCTAAAATTTGCAGGTCACTCCAGAAGCAGTATAGGACACCACTGACAGTAAACACACCATCAACTGCCAAGAAATTCCTAGAAACCGCTTTGAAAACCTAACTACTGCTAGGCACACTTTAGATTCTACTTTTGACACCTAGTTTTAAAAACCATCTAGAACACCTTAGCATTAGCAACCACACAGACAATCTTTATTGCAAACAGAAAAGTTAATCAACCATCAGAAACCCTAGCAAAGATTGGCTATTTTGACAAGGCTTTTACTATAATTGCAAAAATGACAAAAGCATGTTTTGGTAAACTCCAGTTTGCTAGCTCAAATCATTCTAAATCCAAGTCCCAACATTCTGCATATGTGGGTTTCTATGAACATAATGTGACTTTATTCTTCTGCCAATTAGTGATAAAACATCTGTCTGTTCTGCAGGAGGAAGCCCATCACACCTACTAACACTGCTGGAAACATTTCTTCCAGCTGTTCAGAACAGGAAAGATTGTCAACTCAGAAGGCAGATGCACTGTATTGATCCCTGAGGGGAAGTTCAGGAGTAATGAGCAGCCTTAGCAGAGTATGGTTTCTATCTGTTGACCTCTAGGTGTTGTGCCCAGCAAGCATCTACTGCCTCACTCAGACTAAACTAGACCAGATGGGACTGAATCCCACAATCCTTGGTTCAGATGGCTTATGGCTTATGCACTAAACCAACGGGGCTTACAGCATGCTACAATACCAAGCCACAGTCAATCACAGTGGTACACTTTTCCATATTCAGGAGCTTGCAGCCAGCAGTGAATGTTTACCCAACAGCCTGCACTGACTCAGAGTGTTTACCCATCAGCATGCTTCTAGAAGCCTATCTTGGAGTCTACAAAAGATGCAATAGACTTGAGTTCACTGAAGGTTGTGTTACGTGTTTTCACAACTGTGAAAGTTGTATTAAGTGTTGCCATTGGGTTCCCTTATGAAATATTACGTGTGCATCTTGGTACTTTATTATTCATGAACAAAAGAATACCTTTCAGGTGTGGCAAAAGGGGAGAACCATGGAAAACAGGATTCCAATGCACACTGCCTGGCCAAAAAAAAAAAAATAAATAAAATACTGAAGAGTTTAGGATTAAAACTGATGTAGTGTGTACCCATGTCCATATTCCAGGATGAAAATGTCAAGATCAACCAGGCTGAATTTGTCAAACAGTGGTTCAGTTAGCACAAGGAATCATTTTCTTGAATGAATTGGCCACCACAGAGATATGAGTCCTGGGCTTAACCTCGTTGAAAGTCTTTAGGATGTGCTGGAGGTGACTTTGCAGGGTGGTTTGATGTTCCCTTTGTTAATACAAGATCTTTGCCAAAAATTAATGCAGCTCTTGATGGAAATAGATTTGGTGATGTTGCATGATGTTGTCGATGCTATGCCACAGTGAAAGCTTAAATGCAGTCTAATTAAATATTTGTCTGTGAAACATTAAATTTTTTTGGACAGGCAGTATAAAATCTATAAAGAATATGCCAAATACTTCCAATAGGTTTAAGTTCAGGACTCCATGGTGGCTAATTTCTAACAAATTGTGCCTGGTAAATTTTGGTATTGTCATCCTGGAATATGTACATGGGTATATGGTTGTTGGCTATTTAGTATGGATTGAGCTAAAATCGGCAGGACATTGGCCTCCAGAAGCCGGATTTCCCAAACCTAACAGTCTGAACTCTCTTGTGAAAGTTAATTGACAATTAGTTGCAAAGTTACTGAGTTAGTAGAATGTGGAAAGTGGACTATCGCAATAAAGTGTACCTATACATGTTTGGCACCACAATACGGGATTATTACCATAAAAGAAGTGCTAACCCCACTTCAGAGTAAAGTTTCATAACCTTGAGAACAAAGCAGTGCTAACCCCTCTTCTAAATTACAAGTGTGAAATTTTTCTCTAAATGGATGAAGACACAACAAAGAAAGCACAAATCTTTTACAGTCCATGTAGAGCGTTGAATGTACTCTGCAAAAACCTAATTTAGATTTATAAATCATCACAGTGTAGTCAACACAATCATGAGCACATTCAGCATAAACCAACACAAAGTCTATGCTGATCCAGGCTGGTTTATTCCAGTTAGTGCTGGTCTGGGTGGTAGACCAGCATTTTCATGCAGTTGTCAAGCAAAATAGAGCTGGTTTGAGCTTTTGCCATGCTAGAACCCAGCAAAATAACAATCAACGTCCATGTGGTTCAGAGTTTGCAAAAGTAACCGTATGCTGGCAAGAAATGTTGGGTTTCTCAGCAGGGATATGATAACTCAGTATCCAGAAAATTGGCCTGGTCTGTTATAAACTAAAGCCCCTTCCCAAATACCATCCTCATCCCTTGTGGTACCACTATTTGTTGACTAAAAATGTTACAAAGGTTGTTGGGTTGTAGACCCAGCATAGCACAATCCCATAGTCTAATTTATGGATCTACACTAGTCTTTACAATAGGTATAGAATGGCCAGTCAAGCATTTATTGGTTTGTTCAACTGTAGTGGTCAGAGTCAGTGTGGAAAATGGTCATGAAAATAATAATAAAAAAAAATCTTCAATGTAAATATTTTGTGAAAGAGAATACTGTATACAGTATTACTGTATTTCTTAAACCCATTCACCCACACATAACGTGTAATGGCCTTAAGGATTTCTAACACAGACACCTGCATACACTAGATCCTTCCAAAATCCGGCTCCAGTCAGCAGTATACAGCCGCATGTGGGTGTCATGAATCACTCTATCAGCCCTCGCCGTTTAGCAAATTGGGGATTTTTAGTAAGCTAATAAATACATCAGGAAGCTGAGGCGGCATACGTTAGTGGGATTAGTAGGCACACGCTGCTCGCACCGTTCACTGATCCAAAGCTTTTAAAATGGTGTCTGCATTAAAAGTCAACCTTAGAACAGCACAAAGATCAAATGAATCGCTTAAGGTTCAGGAGGGTTTTGGGAAACAGGGATAATGATTTCACATCTTAGCTGGGATTATACTGTGGTATAGTGAACATACTTTGAAATGTGTACTACTGTAATTCCTGGAGAATCTGGAGACTAGTTTCATTGGATTAAACATGGAGCAAGACCTGGATGAAACTGCATGTTGCCAGACTTTTTTTATGTTGGTTATAGTGCTGGGTTTCTGCTAGTGGACCAGCACAGACATGGTCGTCAGTTGGTCAAGAAAAGGGGTTGACTCTAAGTCAAGACATACTTTAAGAGGGTCCGAATGTCTCAGACCATTTAAACATGGTTTCCTTTGGGTTGAAATAAAACTGGTGGATAAAATAGTGAAAGCCAAACTTAAGTTAAAGTACACATACCTTACTAGAAAATGACTTTGGTAGAAGTCACCGTTTTGAATATTACTTGAGTAAAGTCTTAAAGTGTGTGATATTTATTGTACTCAAGTATGTTATTTAATATTACATGTACTTATGTGTTGAAGGTAAACAATTACAAGTAAATGCAAAAATGGAAAAGAAGGAAATAAATATATTTAAAATATGTTTACACACTATTTGGGTAGCACGATTGTGTTTAGTTTTAACTATTTCCTCTATTTTGTATCTTTGGGCAATAATAAGAAGCTCTTCATTAGATAGCTACATTGTCTTTCATTCCAACACAAGAAAACATTTCTGGAATCTGCATCTGAAGTGGCATCTAGATGTATTTACAGTTTAATTTTGCTCAATGTGGACACTATTTGCATTTAACCTGCAGTTACAGATGAAAAAAAAAAAAAACATTTAATGATATTTGAAATGATTTATAACATGAAAAAAAAAGTTGAAATGTGAAATTAAAACCACATATAGGTGAAAGCAAGTGACTGTTAATGAGTAAGTCATTAAGATTCATCTGATTCATTAAAAAAGGTGATTCATTCAATAAAGAAACACCGTCCATTCCTCAGAGAGTTCTTTGTTCTGTGTTCTTTGTTTGGAACTATTTTTGTTGCCAAAATTCATGAAATTAAATCATCCACTTATGTGCGAGCACTTGTTTGCACATGAGCAAACACTGAAAATATTCTTATTTTTTTCAATTCCTTGAGTTTACTAAAAAAACTGTAATTGGTTGCAATCAATTTATTTTAGCTACATTTAAATATACTAATTAACTGTCGTTTTTGCAATCTGGAAAGTTCTGGCTGCATAATAGAGTTGATTAACCCTCTGGGGGAAGAGGTGAACACGAAAAGAAAAGTTTTGAATCATAATGCCTTCCTTGTTGCTAAGCTGTTTCTTACTCTGTAGTTTGCATGAAATTAAGGAATGATGTAACGAAATAGTCCAGGTTATTTTTAAAGCCGTCTGTGGCCTTCTGTCAGTAACCTTCTCAAAGTAATTTTGATTTAACCCTCAGTGAACAAGTTTATGGGAAACTACCAGACTTTGATAGTGTACAATTGTATGTTGGCATATGAGTGGTAGTCATCAACCTTTTTGTTTTTCTCAGTGAAGGGGACATAAAAGAAACATTACATAACTATTCAAAAATAACTGCATCCTAATTTGCATACAATCTGTCCTGAATTATATGCATGATTAAAATTTGCATCCCAAATAATGGTAGACCTACGCTCGAAATAGTATGCCAAAGAATCCCAGATGGTGAACTGTTTTGAAGTATGCATCAGAGCAGGCTTTTTCAGTTAATATTTCTTCTGGGAAAAAAACAAAAACAAAACAAAAAATATTACAAACTATGGTTAGTTTGCTGTCAGTCTAATCTGGTTATGGTTTTTGGGATCTTAGCACCAGCTAAGCATTATTAAACCAGCAAAGTCCAGCAGTATGCAGTGTTTTTTTTTTTTTTTTTTTTTCAGGGGATTGCCCACAACCTTTTAAAAATAACTTTGGTAAGCTATATTATTGAGTGGAGTAATGTGAGGTCAAAGTAATCATTAAGTAATTATGCTGCTAATTGTTACATTTAAATGTAAGTGCAAAGCGACTCTAAGGTTTCAAAACTATTTATCACGTCTCACTTATTATTTACACCAAATGTACTCATCATCACTGCGTGCTTAAGTAATATACAAGATTTCAGTTTAAAGCTGAATGTGTCTGTGTTTCAGATGCTTGTCTGATCATCCTCAACCAGCACCCTGCAGCCTAAATCCAACCCATTATTCAATTTTACACATCTTCCAATTGATTTGGATGAAATCGCTATGCGGCCTGATAAATGAGAGCACTCTCCGCACAAAATCCAGTGAGATCAAAAGCACACATCGGTAATTTAATTAGCAGACCAAAGTATCTGGAGCAGAATGCTTTTAAACTCTTGCTGGACAGAGTTCATCCACTGTAGATGACCAGATTTTACCTAGCATTTTTCTGAAACTCATATTTGAAGGTTGATATGAAATCATAACAGCTTTCGAGCCAAACCTTGTTAATGTATGTTTGTGCGTTAACTAAGGATGGGTCACAATCGTTAACAAGTCATCCATCAGTAAATTTTTTATGCATTTTTTGAATAAATACAAAGTTGGCATGAAATGAAAATTCAACCCATATTCATATTATTGATTTTACTATGAACAATTCATCCATCCATCCATCCATCCATTTATTTATTTATCATTATTATTTGTTTTTAATTAATTATCATAACTTGATTAACTAGTGACATTTGCTGAATTTCTCCAATTATTTTGGATTAACACTGTTATTATCAGTGGTGGACGAAGTACACAAATCAAGTACTTGAGTAAAAGTACAGATACATATGGTAAAATATTACTCCAGTAAAAGTAAAAGTACTCCTTTTTCAATTTTACTCAAGTGAAAGTACAAAAGTACTCAAATTTTTATGTACTTAAGTAAAAAAGTACTGCAAGATAGATGTTTGCAATTTTATATAGGCTACTTAATTTAATTTTATATTAGCACATTTTTTTATAATCCTACTGCTCAAAATACCTTGGATTTTTTCAAAATAACCACTATATGGAGTCGATATATTTTTGTTGTTGATATGGGCTACGCTGATGAGAGTGATGTTAACTGTGAAGCTTACACTGTGATGTACCTGAGAGAAAACAGAGCTGACCATCTGATCTTTACCAGTAAGAACAAAGTATTTTAAAGTTAGTTGTTTTACAGAAGATCAAAGTTACAGTACAGACCAAAAGTTTGGACACACCTTCTCATTCAAAGAGTTTTCTTTATTTTCATGACTATTGACTATTGTAGAGTCACACTGAAGGCATCAAGGGCTATTTGACCAAGAAGGAGAGTGATGGGGTGCTGCGCCGGATGACCTGGCCTCCACAGTCACCGGACCTGAACCCAATCGAGATGGTTTAGGGGTGAGCTGGACCGCAGACTGAAGGCAAAAGGGCCAACAAGTGCTAAGCATCTCTCAGGGAACTCCTTCAAGACTGTTGGAAGACCATTTCAGGTGACTACCTCTTGAAGCTCATCAAGAGAAAGCCAAGAGTGTGCAAAGCAGTAATCAAAGCAAAAGGTGGCTACTTTGAAGAACCTACAATATGACATATTTTCAGTTGTTTCACACTTTTTTGTTATTTATATAATTCCATATATAATTCCACATGTGTTAATTCATAGTTTTGATGCCTTCAGTATGAATCTACTATTTTCATAGTCATGAAAATAAAGAAAACTATGAATGAGAAAGTGTGTCCAAACTTTTGGTCTGTACTGTAAATATGACATGATAATAAGGCCTGAAGTTAGAAAGAACATTTTAAGGAAAAAAATAATAAAATAATTTTCATAATGATTTTTTCCTTCTCAAATCTTGTCTGTGGTTTAAAAACACCCCTGGCCAAACGTGGTGCATCTCTTCCCACTTTGATAATTACTGTAGTTACCATGTTCTGAACATCACATCCTTTCTTTTCTAACCAGATGTAATCTATATTATATATAGGCCTATATAGGTGGCTGAATAAAAATATTTGGACATTTATAAAAATTATATCAACTTAGCACCAACAAGCTTGTTAGCTAGACAGTTAGCATCAGCTAACAATATTTACTTATTTTCAGTACGATGAACATTCATGTCTGTCTACTCGTCTAGTTAATCCAAACAATGTACATATGTATAACGTTACTGTCGATAAACAATATAAAAACAGACGTCACAAAGGACATTTTAATTAAACTGTTAACATTACGGCAGTGGTGAATTTGAACGTGCACAAGTTATTGTATTAAATCTGTGTTATTTTATGGGGTTTTTTTTTTGTTGTTGTTGTTTTTTTTTTTTTTACCTAGAATTGATGTGTCTGCATCGTCTGCACTCGAGCATTTGAGTGGGCTTAAATAGATCACTCTTTACAATGGATTTAGTTCCCAAACAACTGACAGTTTTGACCCAAATATGATTTTCAGTTACAATAATTAATCCAAAATTTCGATATTAATAACTTACATTTAGCAACGTCAGACGCACGCGCGCTCACAAGATCTCCCGGTTCTTACGCAGATGGGAGTTTTACTTACTCAAACATGTTCTGAGGGCAGAAAGGAAAATGATTGGTTTACAGATTCAACCAATGAAATTGAAGCAGAGGCGGGATCAAGTTTTTTTTTTTTGGCGGGATTCTAGATACGTTATCGACTGTTGATAGATCGCGGGTTTTGTAGAGGTAAGTGAATTTACAATATATTTTGTTAAAATTCTGTGATAAACGGCCTCTAAAATGTACTAAGATAATTGGGGAATATTGAAAATGCACAGAACTATCATCGTCTAATATCGGATCATTTGTATTTTGATTCGACTGCTAACTCCACTGCACATAACTAATGGTCTAAATGGGGTTAAACAAGCTGTCTGTAAAGCCGACATATGCGAAGACAGAACGGAAATAATTTCATTTCGATGTTATTTTTGGTCAACTATGCTGCTCTTAAAGCAGGAGTTACACCGTGTGTACACCAGACGCAATCTTTTATCGCAGCGCGGCGACTCTACACTGAACGCAACAACACGACCGTTGCATAGCACGAGGACAGAAACAGTAACGTTATGGGGAATCCGTTTACGGTCGGGAATTTGAGTAGCTGCTCTCAGAGCTGCAGTACTCAATAGATTCATATTACTGTGTTATTTTAGTGTACTATGCTCAGGAACGTGCACACATAGACATCAAAGGGGGCTTGAGCACCTGCCCTTTTTATTCCTGGAGAGAAAGTGCCCTTTTTTC
Source organism: Carassius auratus (assembly GCF_003368295.1). Lineage (NCBI taxonomy): Eukaryota > Metazoa > Chordata > Actinopteri > Cypriniformes > Cyprinidae > Carassius > Carassius auratus. The sequence goes on along the minus strand of NC_039270.1, from coordinate 11,191,607 downwards.
TGGGGTGCTTTTTTTTTTTTTTTTTTTTTAAATAATATATATTCCTGTTTGCGCACAGCTTCCCAGTCAAACAAATACATTTATTGAAGAATAGTATAAATATCAGGTCAGGAGCGCTCATTGACTACCAAACATAGCAAACATGCTATAGTGAAATAACAGAACCCATTCTACATCGGACATCAACAAAGCCATGTAATAAAATAAGTTAATAAAATAAGAACGTCCCCAGTTAGTTAATGACTTGCATCAAGAGTCTTTCCCCCTGAAATTTAGAAATCTAAATTGGTGAATCTAGAAGAAATCTACAGATGCAAACAAATGGAGGATAGGGTACACTCTAAAAAATGTAGTAAATCTGAGTAACTGCATCTGTACATTAATAAATAAAACTGAGTAGAAATAAGTTAACATTAAAAATAACAATATTTATAAATTAACTTTTTAATTATGAACTTTTTATTATTTCCTCTAAACCTTTAAAATAGTATTCCATACAACCACAAATACATACATGACATTGGCTTTTATTTAATTTAATTTAATTTTTACTCAATTATTTTGGTAAGTTTAATTCAAACAATCAAGTAAGATTTTCAGAGATTTTATTAAGTTAATTAAGTTAAATATTTACTAAGCCACAGAATATTTTTTGAGTGTGGTTTAAAACAAACTCCATCTAAATGTGGATTTTGAAGGTTTTATTTGATGATGGTGATGATACAGTCCTCCCTCAAATGTGAAACTAAGTCCTTGTCAGTCACCATCAGTTATTGTGTATGTGTACATGCATAGCAATAATAATATAAATGTATTTGATTAAAACATTAAGGCAATTCAGTATTCTGATGCTTAGTTGTGTGAAGCTAAAAAGTTATTTTGCTTGTGAAACAAAAAGTATTTAAACAATTAATTTTAATCATGCTTGCAGTGCAGGGCCAGGCAGGCAGCATAATGCAAAGTTAACAAAATAGCAGCAACAACCCTCTTCAGTTTAGAGTGAATATTTGTGTTGATTTAAAAGTGTTATGTGTTCTGATAAAACCAAAATAACTAAAATGATTTAGTGCCTTGTGCAAAAAAAATAAATAAATAAACAAATTATTAGTAAAACACACCCCTCTGCTTGATGCAGTTATTTTGGTTATTCTAAATATATACTTGAAGCTAGTAGCATAGAAAATGTTTTCAAAACATGCACATTGTGGGATGGTTTCCTTTGCTGCTCTATAAACCTAGTGAATACTAAGAAGACCATGGTTTCTGTGTGAACTGATTATTTTGTAGACATCTTTTGAAAATTAGAGTTTGAGGAACATAAAATTAATTAACTTTTTTAAATTATTTTTTTTTTAAAAAGGAAGTCAGTGTTGCGTTAATATATATACTTTTTTGTTTAAAAAAACAAAAAGAAATACGTAATTATGAGAAGATCCTTTATTTCACTTGAGCCCCTGCCCCTCAAAATGTCTGTGCACGTCCCTGACTATGCTGCTCTCAGGGCTGCAGTACTCAATAGATTCATATTACTGTGTTATTTTAGTGTACTATATGCTGCTCTCAGGGCTGCAGTACTCAATAGATTCATATTACTGTGTTATTTTAGTGTACTATATGCTGCTCTCAGGGCTGCAGTACTCAATAGATTCATATTACTGTGTTATTTTAGTGTACTATATGCCGCTCTCAGGGCTGCAGTACTCAATAGATTCATTTTACTGTGTTATTTTTAGTGTACTATATGCTGCTCTCAGAGCTGCAGTTCTCAATAGATTCATATTACTGTGTTATTTTAGTGTACTATGCTGCTCTCAGGGCTGCAGTACTCAATAGATTCATATTACTGTGTTATTTTAGTGTACTATATGCTGCTCTCAGGGCTGCAGTACTCAATAGATTCATATTACTGTGTTATTTTAGTGTACTATGCTGCTCTCAGGGCTGCAGTACTCAATAGATTCATATTACTGTGTTATTTTAGTGTACTATGCTGCTCTCAGGGCTGCAGTACTCAATAGATTCATATTACTGTGTTATTTTAGTGTACTATATGCTGCTCTCAGGGCTGCAGTACTCAATAGATTCATATTACTGTGTTATTTTAGTGTACTATGCTGCTCTCAGGGCTGCAGTACTCAATAGATTCATATTACTGTGTTATTTTAGTGTACTATATGCTGCTCTCAGGGCTGCAGTACTCAATAGATTCATATTACTGTGTTATTTTAGTGTACTATATGCTGCTCTCAGAGCTGCAGTACTCAATAGATTCATATTACTGTGTTATTTTAGTGTACTATCTATGCTGCTCTCAGGGCTGCAGTACCCAATAGATTCATATTACTGTGTTATTTTAGTGTACTATGCTGCTCTCAGAGCTGCAGTACTCAATAGATTCATATTACTGTGTTATTTTAGTGTACTATATGCTGCTCTCAGAGCTGCAGTACTCAATAGATTCATATTACTGTGTTATTTTAGTGTACTATCTATGCTGCTCTCAGGGCTGCAGTACCCAATAGATTCATATTACTGTGTTATTTTAGTGTACTATGCTGCTCTCAGAGCTGCAGTTCTCAATAGATTCATATTACTGTGTTATTTTAGTGTACTATCTATGCTGCTCTCAGGGCTGCAGTACTCAATAGATTCATATTACTGTGTTATTTTAGTGTACTATATGCTGCTCTCAGAGCTGCAGTACTCAATAGATTCATATTACTGTGTTATTTTAGTGTACTATATGCTGCTCTCAGGGCTGCAGTACTCAATAGATTCATATTACTGTGTTATTTTAGTGTACTATGCTGCTCTCAGAGCTGCAGAACTCAATAGATTCATATTACTGTTATTTTAGTGTACTATGCTGCTCTCAGAGCTGCAGTTCTCAATAGATTCATATTACTGTGTTATTTTAGTGTACTATATGCTGCTCTCAGAGCTGCAGTTCTCAATAGATTCATATTACTGTGTTATTTTAGTGTACTATCTATGCTGCTCTCAGAGCTGCAGTACTCAATAGATTCATATTACTGTGTTATTTTAGTGTACTATATGCTGCTCTCAGAGCTGCAGTACTCAATAGATTCATATTACTGTGTTATTTTAGTGTACTATATGCTGCTCTCAGAGCTGCAGTTCTCAATAGATTCATATTACTGTGTTATTTTAGTGTACTATGCTGCTCTCAGAGCTGCAGAACTCAATAGATTCATATTACTGTGTTATTTTAGTGTACTATGCTGCTCTCAGAGCTGCAGTTCTCAATAGATTCATATTACTGTGTTATTTTAGTGTACTATATGCTGCTCTCAGAGCTGCAGTACTCAATAGATTCATATTACTGTGTTATTTTAGTGTACTATGCTGCTCTCAGGGCTGCAGTACTCAATAGATTCATATTACTGTGTTATTTTAGTGTACTATATGCTGCTCTCAGGGCTGCAGTACTCAATAGATTCATATTACTGTGTTATTTTAGTGTACTATGCTGCTCTCAGGGCTGCAGTACTCAATAGATTCATATTACTGTCTTATTTTAGTGTACTATGCTGCTCTCAGAGCTGCAGTTCTCAATAGATTGATATTACTGTGTTATTTTAGTGTACTATGCTGCTCTCAGAGCTGCAGTACTCAATAGATTCATATTACTGTGTTATTTTAGTGTACTATGCTGCTCTCAGGGCTGCAGTACTCAATAGATTCATATTACTGTGTTATTTTAGTGTACTATATGCTGCTCTCAGAGCTGCAGTACTCAATAGATTCATATTACTGTGTTATTTTAGTGTACTATGCTGCTCTCAGGGCTGCAGTACTTAATAGATTCATATGACTGTTATTTTAGTGTACTATATGCTGCTCTCAGGGCTGCAGTACTCAATAGATTCATATTACTGTGTTATTTTAGTGTACTATCTATGCTGCTCTCAGGGCTGCAGTACTCAATAGATTCATATTACTGTGTTATTTTAGTGTACTATATGCTGCTCTCAGGGCTGCAGTACTCAATAGATTCATATTACTGTGTTATTTTAGTGTACTATATGCTGCTCTCAGGGCTGCAGTACTCAATAGATTCATATTACTGTGTTATTTTAGTGTACTATATACTGCTCTCAGAGCTGCAGTACTCAATAGATTCATATTACTGTGTTATTTTAGTGTACTATCTATGCTGCTCTCAGGGCTGCAGTACTCAATAGATTCATATTACTGTTATTTTAGTGTACTATATGCTGCTCTCAGAGCTGCAGTACTCAATAGATTCATATTACTGTGTTATTTTAGTGTACTATGCTGCTCTCAGGGCTGCAGTACTCAATAGATTCATATTACTGTGTTATTTTAGTGTACTATGCTGCTCTCAGGGCTGCAGTACTCAATAGATTCCTATTACTGTGTTATTTTAGTGTACTATGCTGCTCTCAGGGCTGCAGTACTCAATAGATTCATATTACTGTGTTATTTTAGTGTACTATATGCTGCTCTCAGGGCTGCAGTACTCAATAGATTCATATTACTGTGTTATTTTAGTGTACTATATGCTGCTCTCAGAGCTGCAGTACTCAATAGATTCATATTACTGTGTTATTTCAGTGTACTATCTATGCTGCTCTCAGGGCTGCAGTACCCAATAGATTCATATTACTGTGTTATTTTAGTGTACTATATGCTGCTCTCAGGGCTGCAGTACTCAATAGATTCATATTACTGTGTTATTTTAGTGTACTATGCTGCTCTCAGGGCTGCAGTACTCAATAGATTCATATTACTGTGTTATTTTAGTGTACTATCTATGCTGCTCTCAGGGCTGCAGTACTCAATAGATTCATATTACTGTTATTTTAGTGTACTATGCTGCTCTCAGAGCTGCAGTACTCAATAGATTCATATTACTGTGTTATTTTAGTGTACTATATGCTGCTCTCAGAGCTGCAGTACTCAATAGATTCATATTACTGTGTTATTTTAGTGTACTATCTATGCTGCTCTCAGAGCTGCAGTACTCAATAGATTCATATTACTGTGTTATTTTAGTGTACTATATGCTGCTCTCAGGGCTGCAGTACTCAATAGATTCATATTACTGTGTTATTTTAGTGTACTATGCTGCTCTCAGGGCTGCAGTACTCAATAGATTCATATTACTGTGTTATTTTAGTGTACTATATGCTGCTCTCAGGGCTGCAGTACTCAATAGATTCATATTACTGTGTTATTTTAGTGTACTATATGCTGCTCTCAGGGCTGCAGTACTCAATAGATTCATATTACTGTGTTATTTTAGTGTACTATGCTGCTCTCAGGGCTGCAGTACTCAATAGATTCATATTACTGTGTTATTTTAGTGTACTATATGCTGCTCTCAGGGCTGCAGTACTCAATAGATTCATATTACTGTGTTATTTTAGTGTACTATATGCTGCTCTCAGGGCTGCAGTACTCAATAGATTCATATTACTGTGTTATTTTAGTGTACTATGCTGCTCTCAGGGCTGCAGTACTCAATAGATTCATATTACTGTGTTATTTTAGTGTACTATATGCTGCTCTCAGGGCTGCAGTACTCAATAGATTCATATTACTGTGTTATTTTAGTGTACTATATGCTGCTCTCAGAGCTGCAGTACTCAATAGATTCATATTACTGTGTTATTTTAGTGTACTATCTATGCTGCTCTCAGGGCTGCAGTACCCAATAGATTCATATTACTGTGTTATTTTAGTGTACTATATGCTGCTCTCAGGGCTGCAGTACTCAATAGATTCATATTACTGTGTTATTTTAGTGTACTATGCTGCTCTCAGGGCTGCAGTACTCAATAGATTCATATTACTGTGTTATTTTAGTGTACTATGCTGCTCTCAGGGCTGCAGTACTCAATAGATTCATATTACTGTGTTATTTTAGTGTACTATGCTGCTCTCAGGGCTGCAGTACTCAATAGATTCATATTACTGTGTTATTTTAGTGTACTATGCTGCTCTCAGGGCTGCAGTACTCAATAGATTCATATTACTGTCTTATTTTAGTGTACTATGCTGCTCTCAGGGCTGCAGTACTCAATAGATTCATATTACTGTGTTATTTTAGTGTACTATGCTGCTCTCAGGGCTGCAGTACTCAATAGATTCATATTACTGTGTTATTTTAGTGTACTATATGCTGCTCTCAGAGCTGCAGTACTCAATAGATTCATATTACTGTGTTATTTTAGTGTACTATCTATGCTGCTCTCAGGGCTGCAGTACCCAATAGATTCATATTACTGTGTTATTTTAGTGTACTATATGCTGCTCTCAGGGCTGCAGTACTCAATAGATTCATATTACTGTGTTATTTTAGTGTACTATGCTGCTCTCAGGGCTGCAGTACTCAATAGATTCATATTACTGTGTTATTTTAGTGTACTATGCTGCTATCAGGGCTGCAGTACTCAATAGATTCATATTACTGTGTTATTTTAGTGTACTATGCTGCTCTCAGGGCTGCAGTACTCAATAGATTCATATTACTGTGTTATTTTAGTGTACTATGCTGCTCTCAGGGCTGCAGTACTCAATAGATTCATATTACTGTGTTATTTTAGTGTACTATGCTGCTCTCAGGGCTGCAGTACTCAATAGATTCATATTACTGTGTTATTTTAGTGTACTATATGCTGCTCTCAGAGCTGCAGTACTCAATAGATTCATATTACTGTGTTATTTTAGTGTACTATGCTGCTCTCAGGGCTGCAGTACTCAATAGATTCATATTACTGTGTTATTTTAGTGTACTATGCTGCTCTCAGGGCTGCAGTACTCAATAGATTCATATTACTGTGTTATTTTAGTGTACTATATGCTGCTCTCAGAGCTGCAGTACTCAATAGATTCATATTACTGTGTTATTTTAGTGTACTATGCTGCTCTCAGGGCTGCAGTACTCAATAGATTCATATTACTGTGTTATTTTAGTGTACTATATGCTGCTCTCAGGGCTGCAGTACTCAATAGATTCATATTACTGTGTTATTTTAGTGTACTATATGCTGCTCTCAGGGCTGCAGTACTCAATAGATTCATATTACTGTGTTATTTTAGTGTACTATATGCTGCTCTCAGAGCTGCAGTACTCAATAGATTCATATTACTGTGTTATTTTAGTGTACTATGCTGCTCTCAGGGCTGCAGTACTCAATAGATTCATATTACTGTGTTATTTTAGTGTACTATATGCTGCTCTCAGAGCTGCAGTACTCAATAGATAACTTTTACTGTGTTATTTTAGTCTACTATATGCTGCACAGACGAGGCTTATGCCTATATTAAGACTATTTTATACTGCTTCAGGTACCACTTCAGAGTAGCACAATACCTGCGTGACTTATCATAGACATGTTGCTCTTGAAGCACGAGAGCTTATTTTATTAGGACCTGAGCACTGATGGTGTAAGGACCCTATTGTAATTGCTCAGTAAATTATTCTTGTTCTCTGAAATCATTTTAGAGGGCCTAAACATTCTCGAAAACTCATGAAACTTTGCACACGTATCAGAAGTGGTGGAAATGTATGTCTCATTTGGGATTCACAATTAGGTGTGGCAAAATGGCTTGATAGCGGCACCTTCAAAATGTCAATTAAGCACAGTTTGTGCTACGTTTAATGTACAAGTATGAAATTCGGTTGCCCACCGGTTTTCCTAAAGCCACTGGGTGCAAAGGCACTTTCATCACTGCTTGCAGCTTTAATTTATCCTAATATTTGATGCTTTAAAATTGGTGCCATTGTTCTCCATTGGTAATGCTAATGTTTCCAATGTTTTATTATCAGCTTATTCCTCTGCTTTCAAGGAGCATTTCTTTCTGAGAAAAATGAATGGTAAGTATGTGTTTTTTTTTTTTTTTGTAATGTACTTTAGCTAGGCTACCTGAACAACAATGTATTTTAATAAACAATAAAGGGAAAAGGGTGTAGTCTAAGACTACAAGAGTACTTTATAGGCCTGTATTTTCTGTAGAAAATGTTATTCTGTGATCTTTGCACATTATTTCAACACTAAAATATAGAATATTAAAACAATAGTTTAAAAACATTTAAATAAGGGGAAAATAATCATTTATGCAGTCTTACAAATTATGAAGTCTGGAGGACTGCATGGAAGAGGCATCGGAAGGATTGGACCCTATCCACTTTACATGGAGAGTTTTGAATCCCTCATAGAAAACAACGAAGTATCTGATGAGGTACCATTCTCTTGTATTTTATAATTCAACTTGTGTGTAAGAAATGTTTTAAAGAGAAAGTTCACCCTCAAGCTGCACGATTCTGCTCTCTGTTGAACTATATGCTGCTCTCAGGGCTGCAGTTCTCAATACATTCATTTTACTGTGTTATTTTAGTGTACTATATGCTGCTCTCAGAGCTGCAGTACTCAATAGATTCATTTTACTGTGTTATTTTAGTGTACTATATGCTGCTCTCAGAGCTGCAGTTCTCAATAGATTCATATTACTGTGTTATTTTAGTGTACTATATGCTGCTCTCAGGGCTGCAGTACTCAATAGATTCATATTACTGTGTTATTTTAGTGTACTATATGCTGCTCTCAGAGCTGCAGTACTCAATAGATTCATTTTACTGTGTTATTTTAGTGTACTATATGCTGCTCTCAGAGCTGCAGTACTCAATAGATTCATATTACTGTGTTATTTTAGTGTACTATATGCTGCTCTCAGGGCTGCAGTACTCAATAGATTCATATTACTGTGTTATTTTAGTGTACTATGCTGCTCTCAGAGCTGCAGAACTCAATAGATTCATATTACTGTTATTTTAGTGTACTATGCTGCTCTCAGGGCTGCAGTACTCAATAGATTCATATTACTGTGTTATTTTAGTGTACTATATGCTGCTCTCAGGGCTGCAGTACTCAATAGATTCATATTACTGTGTTATTTTAGTGTACTATATGCTGCTCTCAGGGCTGCAGTACTCAATAGATTCATATTACTGTGTTATTTTAGTGTACTATGTGCTGCTCTCAGGGCTGCAGTACTCAATAGATTCATTTTACTGTGTTATTTTTAGTGTACTAGAGTACTATAAATTGATCTTGGAAAATATAACTGAATTAACTACCATAGAACTATCCCTTTTATGCATGTAAGTTAGTTTGGATAAAATCATTAGAAATATAAGTCTAAGGCTTTCAGAAGTTTTATTCTTTCACAGTTCTCCTCAAAACACAAATTTTGAAAGCTTGAACTCAAAATTCTCAAAACAAGTTTGCTATCACTTTTACTATTTTGTAATTTTGTGCTTTTTCTTTTTTTCCCTCTTTTTTTCTTTGGTTTATGTCTCCTTAGATAATGGATGCCTTGTTCCATCTGTTCAGCAGGGTAAGATGTTAACTAAACTAATTTGAACACTTTCTATATAAGGGGAAGACACCAGTCTAATCTAACACACCTGTGTATTTTATCATGTATTGTGAAAATGTCTTGACGTATTGTGATATATATTTTCGTTATGGCCCAACCCTGCCTAGGAGTATTTTCAATACAAGAATTATTGGAACAGTACCATTAACACTTGTGAATGAAGACATCAAATGGTCATAAAATGATCGCTGGTATTGTTCGGATAATTAGTTTGCTTTTTTTCATGCACTTCGTTGACCTTGTGAAGTTGCACTTATTTTTAAAATGATTGTCAGTACTTTCATTTTTTTGTTTAGAAGCGGCCAGATGTTTTGGCCATCAATAATCAAGACCCTGGGTCACATTCTGGAGGGTGACACCCGGGCTAGGAGCAGTTATTTACGAAGGGTAAGAAGTACCCTGACAAAACTTGAAAAGCCAGTTCTTACCAGTGTTACAGTATAACTATATAGACAAATATTCATTGCTAGTCTCACAGAATAGTTTTTAATTTGCTCTTACTGAATTAAAGGTATTACATACATTTCATTTTACATTCATATTTTTACTTTCCTTTTAAGAAGAACATGTTTGAAAATAAAACAGAGGTTGTTGGTCCCTTTTTGGAGGACGGGAATCATTGGACTTTTTTTGTAAGTTATAACCAAGTAACTATGTACATATTATAAACATGTCAAGCATATTGGCTCCCAGTGTAACATTTATTTATTTTTTTTCTAGCACTGCAGCATTGTTGACCGTGCAATTACATACCTTAATTCACTTGGGAAACAGATGAACAATATAACAAAATAGCAGAAAACTGGAGGTACAGGCATTTTTTACCCCCAAAAAACAAAATTACATTTCTGTTTTTCTATGTAAACTTTATTTTACACATCTGCATTACATATTTTAATCTTTATCTACATTTCAGCACATTTGCTGCTTCAAAGGCTACCAGGGGCCATGGAAAAGAGTACTCAGGAAACATAGCTTACAGCATGATAGCATTTCATGTGGTGTTTTCACAGCTGTGGTAAAATGCTTTTAATTTATTATTATTATTTACTACTACTAAAAATCATTGTCAGTTTTTTGGATCATGAAACTTTGTCATTTGTAATGATATTGCATATATTTCATATGACTAATTGGTTTATTGGTTTTAGAAATTCTACAAAATTCCAGTTGATTTATGGCATTGAACTAATCATTCTTTTTGGAACACCTTTAGTTTGCTGAGGCCATACTGGAGGCTCAGGGGGATACCTTACGTGCTCTCCTATCCAGGAAGAGAGGGAGCGTCTGGGGCACTTCTCTTTCATTCACTTGGTAAGTACCATGCTCATGTATGAATTTAGAGGTTCTCTTTCGAAAGGGAACTTCTACTCTGCGCTGACAGTGCTATGGGGAACGTCCTCTGTGACCCGTGCTCGAAATGCCAAAAATCACAACACTCCAATCCTATTGGCCGGGCGACAGTCTATCACATCAAACGGCGCGAACCGTGACGTATAAAGGGAGCGCCTGGGGCAACAGACGAGATCCTTTTGTCTTTTCACGACTGTTTTTTGCTCGTGCCATTTTCACTCTGCCAAAAAATGTCTTCTAAATCGTTCAGGAAGTGTGCTGATCCTTGTCCCAGGTTTCTGACACTGGAGGACACACAAAACTTGTGTGTATCTTGTCTGGGCGAGGAGCACGCACGGTCAGTACTCGAGGGTGCTGCCTGTGCTAACTGTGAGCGTTTTCCCATGAAAACGCTCCGTTCTCGTTTGGCCCTCTTCTCGAGGTGCCGTCACCGCTGCCTGGTGGTTCCGGCCCCGAATGTGCTGAGGCTGAGCGGCGGCTGAAATCATGGGGCTCGCAGGTGGAGCTCGCTGAGGAATTTGAGAGGGGTGTCAATCTTTCTCAAGCCGAAGCGGCTGACGAGGATGCGCTTCTGGCGGATGATGGCGATGTGCTATCTTTGACATCCTCGGACCCAGGAGCGAGTGCTCTCTTGGCTCAAAGCCCCAGAGAACAGGAGATGGCCGAAGTGGGAGAAGTGGGCGAGCCCGCAGCTCCCGCTAGGCCACCCTGCGCTGCTTTTTTGGAGTTGCTGGAGGTTATGGAACTGCCCTGGGAGCGCGTGAGGAGGGAACCCGCTCGCAGCAGGTTAGACGATCATTTTCTCTCTACCGTTTGATGTGATAGGCTGTCGCCAGCCAATAGGATTGGAGTGTTGGGATTTTTGGCATTTCGAGCACGGGTCAAGGAGGGCGTTCCCTATAGCGCTGTCAGCACAGAGTCTCGTTCTCTGTTCTCAGGGAACCATGGTTACATACGTAACCTGAGACGTTCCTATTGGTTGTTTCCTGTCGATAGATTAATAATGCAGCAAATATGTTTCCTATGTGTTTCAGATAGGTCAGATATTTGTGGCATCTGTTTT